>NC_077227.1:119209058-119504058 GCF_027887165.1 Monodelphis domestica | reverse complement strand
TGTATCCCTAGAAACTCAGGCAAACTATTATCAGGGAAATTCCTTTGCTCCCTTACACCCTCTGACTCTCAACCCAAAACATCTGACCCTGGGAGGATTATCCTCCTTTGATTGTCCCTTTGCTTTGAAATGGACAAAGACACACCTCATATTTTAAACTACTTGTGACATCACTATTCTGAATCTTCCTTATTTGGTGGCCTCTGACCTCAGTCTGGATCAAAAATGGGTCTTCTGAACCTCAGGGGGCATGTAGCACAAGAGGCAAACATCTTCCAGATGCCAAGCAACCATGAGTCCTCTGTCTACAGTCTATGAGGTCATGAAGAATTGGACACAACTGCCCATTGGCACGGATATTGGAATGATTTGACATTTCCTTTTCCACTGGATTAAAGCAAGTAGAGTTTAAGTGACTTACTCAGGATCACAAACCCAGTGTTGTAAGGTGGAGTAATCTAAAGTTCACAGTGTCTGCGGCAAGATTTGAACTCAGATCTCCTGACTCTTTCTCTATCTACCTAGCTGCCTTTTAAAATGCCAGGGGTCATAATAACATTTTGGAGTACAAAGGAACTTTAAGTTTAGCCTCATTAGGAAGAAACACAGACCTATAGCAAAAAAAAAAATGGTTCAAGGATGGTTACATTGAAATTAAGCACTCAACAGAAGATAAAACACAAGACATTACTAATTTCTGGTGAAAATTGTATGATTCATGATTAGTCTTTCAAATATTCATCCTGCAAGAAGAACACTGGCCAACTCTTTGACCAGGATTGCAAAGTTAAACAAATTACAAGAAACTAGTACATAGTTTCTTCTCTGGATTTGAGAGAACTTTCTAAATTCTGTCTGAAAACTGGAGAAAATGCTAAAAACGGTAGATAATTCCTAATCCTCTAAACAAAGGCATTTTTTGCTATGTGACAAGTATTGCACTAATTGAGAGATGTTCAAATTTAACCTCAATGACATGGTTAAAAAATCCCTTCAAAATCAGTGCTAAGTATTTTTATCTCTGTATGCTGATAATAACCTCACTCCGAAATCTTAGGGAAAAACTGCTTAGACTCATAGAGAAATTTAAATTTGGAGAATTTTAAATCTGGAAGGAGCTCTAGTTCAATTCTGCTTTTTATAAAGGAGAAAACTGGGGACTCAAAGTGAGGTATCTTCCTCAAGGTCCCTGGAGTATTACTGGGCAGCACTTCTTGTGCTTTTGACTGATATTCTAAGTTTGCTAAGAGAAAGTTAAGAGAGCTAAGGGACTATACTTCCACATAAGCAGTAGTTTCATCACTTTCCCCTGACCATAAGTTTAGTACAAGTCCCATTTTATGACACACAGTTTTAGAGATGGGATATTTCAGGCATCAACAGGACCTTTGACTACACAGTACTAGAAAACTTCCTCTAAATAATCTAGGAAATAAGCAGATTTGGAAAGGTCTTCTTTTATTGGTCATAAAAACAAAGATGACTTTCCTAGTTATGATTATTAAAAAGAACAATGATGGTGATAATAATACCTTCCATTTGTAAAAAATCCATCACCATTTCCACTGTGCTATTTGTATACATACAACAGTTTCAGGAAGCTGACATTGCTGGTATTATTATCCCCATTTTACAGTTGAGGAACCAGACTCCAAAGGTTAATTGAAATGGATGAAAAGAATACCTTTTTCTAAAGTGATAATAAATTGGATGCATCCAAAGTTATCTTTTCAACTAGCAAGCAAAGCAAGTATGAAACATAAACAAGCCCCTTTAAAATTACATACAGTTTAAACTTTGCCATATATATTTATATTTTAATTACACCCAGAACCTACATTTTCCTGACTCTATCAGAGATCATGAAAATCAATTAAATTAAGCCAATGTGGCCATTAACGAGAATGTTAGTAGGGAAAGGAGTCTGAGAACTTAATTCTAGGGTCAGCCTATTTCCTGGAAAAAGAGGAAGGTGTTCATTCTATGGGCTCTATCAGCATATGAAGAAAATATGGGGAAGTAGGCAGGGCTAAGGAAGAGCTTAAGAGAAGTATGGGGAGAAAACAAAGTAATTAGAAACAATGAAGGACGTTTAAAGTATTTGGAAATGAGGAGGAATGAAGATAAATTCTATAGTTAGAAGAAAGAGAGGAAAGCTGGAAAGTAATTTTAGTCAGATCGGTGAGACAGAAAATAGAGTTTACAGATCAGTTGCTTTAAAGACTATAGTTAAATTAATGGGGAAAGCACACAAAAAGGAATTTGGAGAAAAATTAGCTAGTGTAAAGCAAGAGTTTTATGTAGGAATCACATTAGCTTCTCATCAGAAGGAGAGAAAAACACTCCCAATGTCTGTCAGTTATACCTTCAGATACAATTAGTTTCACTAGAGTTGCAGTATGAAAGAATTCATAGAAATCACAAGCTTGCATGCCAGTCGAGCTGCAAGAAATCATGGAAGTCATCTAATCCAACTCCTTTATTTTAGAGATAAGTAAACTTTGGAAGGGCCAGAGAGTTCAGATAAAGGTGGCTTGCTCAAGGTTACACAGTAACTGAGTATGAGAGCCAGGACTAGACTTCTGAGGTTCTTTCCTGCTCTAGATCTCCAATCCTATGATCACACGTCTTCTATTTCTGGCTAAAAACAAAATTGCATACTGTATTCCTTAAAACATAGTGAGCTTCAAATAGTAGTCAAAGAAGCACTGAAAAGAAATTGTCAGCAATGAACAATTTGATCTTGCTCTCAAATAGACTTTTGCTCTATGAACCATAAGATCTCAAAGAGGCACAGAACAATACCTGTGGATAGTAAAATGGAGCTCTGAGGACTAAATAAAACAAAAATTAAGTGTAACTCTGTAGAAAGGATAATGGAAAATATCTCTAGAATAATGGTGTCAAACTCAAATAGAAATCTATCCCTTTGGGCTTACTGACTTAAAAAACCACAAATTAACATTATCCATATGCTATTGTATTTTTATTTATTTGAATAAATATTTCCCAATTAAATTTTCATCTCTCTCCAACCACACTAGGGAGTTTTCAAGGCCTGGAGTTTGATACCTCTATTCTATATCATTAATACCAAAGGAAAGGAAAGACACACCATTTTCGAATATGAAATTAAACATAGTATTAACAGGTAGAATCTGCAAGGTCTCCTTTTTCTCATCCTTATAAAAAAGAAGGGTTTTCCACTAGGTTGATTAACAAGATTGATCAACAAGGCCTAGCATGGTGCCTTGTACAAAACAGATAACTACTAAATTCCCTTTTGATAAGTGAATGCATACATTGAAGATATATTTTGCTTTTTCTATTTTCAGGAAAATTTTTCTTCAAATCTTTTCTCTCCAAAAATGATGAAAGAAATGTGAAGGAGTTTTCTTCTAAAGGAAAATGCTTTTCTGTAAGAGGAAATTTTCTATTAATATGATCCATGCTACTTCATACTGAGCCACATCATTCTGAGCTCTTTTAAGTTACTATTTATGGATTATAGACAAGGAATATTTCCCATCTTTGAACAATGCCAATTTTAAAAGGTGAACACATCTATTGAAATATGACTCTTGAATTTGTATTATTAATTTTCTTAATTCAGGTTTTTCAAATTTAGTAGTTGGAGAATTTTTAAATGGCAAACACCATAGTAATATGAATAAATGAAGATGCCATTATGAATTGATCAACAGCTTGAATACAAGAAAGAGGACATGCAATTTGTATGAATGGAAGAAGTACCCAAGACCAGTGAGATCATGGCAAGGAGACAATCATAGTAACGGTTTAGGATAATTTATAAGCTTGATAAGCAACATCTGAATGCATAAGAGCTAATGATAAATGAAATCATGCTAGAAACAATTAGGATTGGCATTATATTTGCAATAGCAGTATTTATTTCAAACATATCTATAGTTCTTTTCTCTGATTCTTTAAAAACATAAATTAACAAATGGTTCCAAATCTCACAGTGAACAATGAAAATAGACAATAGTAAGCAACTCTCTAGAAAAAGCTCCTCTCTCTCCACAATTATATTCTAATTAGTTGAAAAGTCTTTTGTGAATGTTTTTTATATAACCAGTTTACTAGAAGCTATGAGGAAAACTAAGGGTATATTCATTCTCTGTCTTCAGAAAAGCACATGAACCAACTGAAGCAGCAAAACTAACACATGAATAAAACCAGATAAGTAAAAGCCAATCAACTATTATTTATTAAATACCTACTATGTAAGAGGCACCATGCCAAATGCCAGGCACAGAATGAAAGGCAAAGATAGCCCTAGGTCTCCAGGAGTTCACAGTATAACCTGAGAGGCAGTATGCAAATAACTACATGTGAACATGATGTACACAAGATGAACTGGTGGGCAGGCAACACAGGGAAGACATCAGCATCAAGGGTGGTACTGATCATGAGTAATAAAAATTCAGAGAAGAAACATATAAGGACCAAACACAGGGCACAGTGGGAAAAAAAAAAAGAGCTGGATTTGGGTAAATTGCTAAAACTTTCCTGAACTAGATTTCCCTTAGCAAAGCAAAATTAAACATCTTACATGTTGTCATCAAAAAAAGCTTCATGAGAGGGAGGGCTTGAGTTGTATTTGGAAGGATGAGTACAATGTGGATAATAAAAGAAGGAGAAAGTGAGATATTGAAAAAGCTTAGGAAATGTTTTAAGAGGTACAAATAAAATTATGTGTTTAAGTACTGCTTCTTCCCTTAATCAAGCAAGCAATCAATCAATCAACATGCCAGCCCTTATGCAAAACAAAGAAAATTCAAATCCAAAAGTAAAAAAAATCCAAGAAATGTACATTATAATAGGGAAAACAATATGCACATGTACAATTTTATACTATCATATACAAAATCAATAAAAATGGTTTGAAGGAATGCAATACCAGCTTGGGGGGAGGGGTGGTCAAGAAAAGGTTCAAGTTGAAGGTGACACTTGAACTAAGACCTGAAGGAAGCCACAGATTTTGAGAGTCAGAAGGAAAGGAGTGCATTCCTGGCACAGGGACAATGAAAAAAAAAAACCTTCCCTAATAGGAAGCGTGGTCTAGTGGAGAGAGCTAACTAAATTTAAAGTCAGATTTTCTGATTCTTCCAGGCAGTAACTGAAGGCTTATGTGAGTGATTTAACTTCTCTCTATGACTGAACTTCCTCCACTGTAAAATGAAGCAACTGAACTAGAGGACCTTTATGGTCCCTTCTACCTACCACAAGTTATACAAAACCATTCATAAGAAATTTTTAAATAAACATTAAAACTCCTATACACCAATATTATGTTTGTACAGAGTAGCTGAATATTCTCTTTCCCCAAAAGACCAGGAAGAACAGTCTTTTGTGTAGAGCTTAGCATGGTGCCTGGCATATAGTGAGCACTTAATAAATGCTTTTTGCAAAAAGCAAGATATGTTTCTGTCATTAAGCAGTTAGGGGGAATAATGAATGGTTTGAGCTCAGGGCCTGGAGTCAAAAAGACCAAAGTTCAAATCTTGCAGTAGAGATTAAGTGTTTGACCTTGGGCAAGTCATTTAATAATTTTTGCCTTCATTTCCTCATCTGTAAAATGAGCTGGAGAAGGAAGTGGCAAATCACCCTACTACTTTTGCCAAGAAAACTCCAAATGGGGCCACAGAGTCAGGCATGACTGAAACAAAGGCAATATTTTCTGTTTCCAGGAGTTACTTGGGAAGTTGACTTAGTTTCTTTCCGTGTAGGATTCCTCCATATGTCATGGTCTAGACAGCAATATGGAAGAGTACATTCTCAAAGAACAAGAATCACAGTTGATATTGGCAGTAACATCTTTTCATACCGAAGACATTTAAAATAAATTGTCTCTTTACTTAAAAGGCAAAACCTTTAAACAAGAGTGCAAAATCTCTTAGATGGATGGCACGAAGCATCTCCAGGTCTCCATCTCTATATTCTTAAACATGGCTTTTATTTACAAATTTCCACTCTTGGAATGCAGATCAAATTGTGTGATTTTTCACTTTAGTTTAGCTGGGGTTTTGTTTTGAGGTTTTGATTTTATATGATTATTCTCTTACAAAAGTGATCAATATGGAAATGTTCTGCATGGTCATACATGTACAACCAAGATGGAATTGCTTGCCAGCTAAGGGATCGGGGTGGTATGATTTTTAAAACTACTCCACCCTACTCAGTCTGTACTTTAGAAGATTTGATTTAGCTATCTCCTGATTATAACAATAAAGGCATTCTCTTTAACAGAATCAGGAATGTCTTGTACTACTTTACATTACTCCACCCTACTTAGACATACTTTAGGGGAAGATAAAGTTGTAATCTCCTAATTGAACAATGAAGGTACTTAGTTCTCACCTCATAGTGAAGCCAGAACTTTAAGCTAAGTCTATTTTTAGACCTTAATACAAAAAGGTGTTAAGTAACTTTAAAGATTAAATTAATTACAAAAAGGTCAAGTAACTAACAAAAGGTGAACTTAACAATGAAGTGTGAAGTAGCTCAAAAGATATAATCAAAGAAGGTGAGAACTAAAAGTATGGGCAGTCCTGGAGAAAGCCTTTGATGTGATTAGTAGATGTGAAAATTTAGAGGCGAAGTCACAAGGGTGAAAGGTCTATATATTTGGGATTTTTTCGTCTCTCAAAAACTCTTTCCCTGGAAAGTTGGATCTGGATGATCACTTCCTGTGAGCAGCCTGAGTACCAGTTTGATCCTGGAACTCAGTTTGGAGTAGCTCACTCAGACCTTGAGACATGGTGAGTGATAAGACTGACTTCCTTTTCCCTTGGGCTCAGGGAGGCCCCTTTGGCCAAGGTCTTTAACTCCTTCCTGGCTCAGCTTGAGCCAGAGCAGTTTAAATTAACACTTTTTCCTTTCCCTCTCTCTTCTCCTTAAATTCCTTCCCTCTATATTAATTAAATTACCATAAATTTCCAAACTAACTTGGGAATTTTATTTAGTGACCATTCAAATCTAGATTTAAAGTCACAACTAAATTTATCTTTACAGTCAGGGAAGGGAGACAGTTTGGAATTGGTAAAAATAAAATATCACTATAATAAATTTGAAAAAATTCCCACTTTTCAAAGAATGTTCTTTCCCATACAAAGGAAACAGAAGAATTAAGAATTTTGGTATCTATTAAATCAACACAATATATAGGCATGTAGAGATAGCTGCTGTGTCTGGCTTTTTAAAAATGCTTCTTTACTATATCTACCTCACCATTTATAGGGTTGAAAGAACATTTCTTTTATTATATTTAATTCTTTTTTTAAATTTTACTTAATTGTTTAATTTAGAACATTTTTCCAGGATTTCAAAAATTATGTTTTTTTCCCTCCCCTCCTCCCAACCACCTCCTATATCCAACACACAATTCCACTGGTGAGGTAAGTCACCTCAGCAAGACAGTCTATGATAAACTGAAAGATCCAAGCCTTTGGGACAAAAATCCACTATTTGACAAAAACTGCTGGGAAAATTGGAAGACAGCAAGGGAGAGATTGGGTTTAGATCAACATCTAACACCCTACATCAAGATAAACTCAGAATGGGTGAATGACTTGAATATTGAATTCTTTTGAAAGAGGCTCCTAGGGTAATTATGAATACAGTTAAATATTCAGATCCAAATTAATTTTTAAAAAACCTATTAGATACACTGTGGTATAATCGAACGTAATGGACTTCTCCATTAGTGGCGGTGTAATGTCCCTGAACAACTTGCAGGGATCCAGGAGAAAAAAACACCATTCATAAGCAAAGGATAAACTATGGGAGTGGAAACACCGAGAAAAAGCAACTGCCTGAATACAGAGGTTGAGGGGACATGACAGAGGATAGACTCTAAATGAACACTCTAATGCAAATACTATCAACAAAGCAATGGGTTCAAATCAAGAAAACATCTAATGCCCAGTGGACTTACCCGTCGGCTATGGGGGGTGGGGGGGAGGAAAAGAAAATGATCTATGTCTTTAACGAATAATGCTTGGAAATGATCAAATAAAATATATTTTAAAAAAAAGAAAAAAAGAAAAAAATGGCAGAGCCTGGTTTGGTGCTTGGGTAAGAATGTGCAATAAGCAAAGTTTGTTTTTGACATTCTCTAACCTTCACCATCAGTACTCCTTTATTCCCTCTTGCTTACTGACTAGGGATACCTTTTTTCCTGTTTTCAACTGATTACCCAAATTCCAATAAGGTGTTAAGTAATAATTATTAGGTGATATTAAGTTGAAGTCTGACTTTTTTCCTTCGGGTATTCTCACAGAGTTGTAAGAGACCTTAGGGGACTATTATGAAATGTTTTATTGATTTTTTTACAATGCTGTCACTTCCCAATAACTTCCTTCCTCAGCCATATAGAACATTCCCATGTAATAAATGGTAGATGAGCAAAACAAATAAAAATAGTAGCCATGAAAAAAAAAAAAACCTATTAGATGCTACTATACAGAAGACTGCTGGCTAGATGACATAGGCAGACCATGTTCTCAAGGAGTTTATAGCATAATGAGGATAGAGAGTAAGAGAAGGAAAGGAGTATATCCAAGTAATTTTGATGGAAGGGAGAATGAAAAGCAGAAAAGCTTCATGGAATTATCATCACCAGAAATGAGTCTGGAAAGATCCTTTTTTAAAATTTCAAGAAGTTTGAAAACAAAAAACCTAGAAAAGAAAAAAGATTTCTTTTTCAAAATTCCCACAGTATTTTGATGGTACTTTTCTTTGGATATCTTGTTGAACAAATGAGTGAATTAAAAAAATGGAGTATAAAACACTCAAATATTAATCACTGAATCATGTTTTGACTAAAAAAATTATATTACAAATTATAATGCCATTTAAATCACTGTTTTAGTTTACTCCAACACCCAAATTCCTCCATTTTAACAAGTTTTACAAAATCTAAAGAAAGTTTCAAAGTAACACTCTTAATCTAGACTAATAATAAATCACTGAAACTTCCTATTTTCTTTGCCACCCCACAGATCAATATAATAGGGGGAGGGAAATTAATAAGGACTTCTATAACATCCCCTATAGCCAGGGATTAAGCTAAAAGCTTAACAAATATTTTTTGATTTGATCCTTACAACAATCCAGCGAGGTAAGTGTTTTTATTATCATCCCCATTTTATACATGAGGAAACTAAGAAGTTAAATGACTTGCTCAGGGTCACACAAATAATAACTAACTCTGGATTTGAACTCAGGTCTTCCTGACTCCCACAAACAATAAAATTTTATTAAGGTTCTATGATGTGCCAGTCACTGAGCTAAGGCCCAGAACTTTATGAAGTGCTGTCTCATTATTGCATAATCAATGAAAATGTTTCTGAAAAAAGTTTAGTTTAGAAGACACTTAAAGTGAAAGATTAATTACAGTGTTCATTATAGTAAAAATGAGATTTTATGCTCATGTGAAAGTGCTAAGGATTTATTGGGTAGCCACTATAAATATTTCTTTTAAACACTGCTTTCTAAGCACCAAAGGAACTTTAAAGTCATTTTAAAGTTAGAGTTAAATGGAAAGGACAATCAACAGTATTTCACATCAAAGTGAAAACAGATAATTAAGGCTGCTGTAACCATTTGCTCATGATCCAAGTGGGCAATATATAGCTATTTGATACTCTGCCTTAGGAAAAATGTTAATCAGTATCTTAAGGAGTCATCAATACTAATACTAGAAAAATCTCTCACAATCAGAAAATTTTTAGAGCTGAAAAAGATTTCAGAGACCATCATGACTCTTCATTTTATAAATGAATAAACAGACCCAGTGCCTTCTTAAAAATACATAGAGAAAAACCAAGCATAATCAAAAGAATTCATGTTAGAGGGATATGAGACAAACTCCACAGGGACTAAAAGGGAATCTTTAAATGCATCTAATGAATAGAAACCTGTTATATGTTGCCTAAAGCAAATGCCTATCAAATTAGAAAAGACAAGCTAGTTTCAGTATTTAAGTTCCCTTCTACAGCTCTCTAGTGTTCCTCAAAATATGCATATCAATACACAAAATCCTATAATCCACAGTGTTGACACTTCTATTCTCAAATAAATGGTTTGCTTGGTCATTTGACACATGTTATTCTCATTTAGGTCAGTTTATAAGGGCCTGCACAGTTTTCATTGAGTTAATATGATTTCCTCACAAATCCATACCTGTATAAGTTTCCAGTAAGTCTACACCCCTCTGAACAAAAAAATGCAAAAGAAAATGCTCAAGAATTTGCAGGACTGGAGGCAGAGTCAAGATGGAGTCTTAGAGGCAGCAGAAGTTCAGACCTCTGAAAATCCTTCCTTACTGATCACAAACTGATTGCTCCTAGGAGACTGAAAATTAAACCTAACAAGATAGAGCCAAGGAACCCTCCTGTTGGACTCAATACACAAGGTATGCCCCCACAAAAGCCAGAATCTGAAAACATTCGGGTTTAATGGGAAGGCAGAAGGATGATCCCAGGACCCCTCCAAACCACACCTATAGCACTAAGCCTCCAGCTGCAGTGGGAACCTCTGGGCAGGTAAAGGAATTGGTCTGGAGGGTGTACCTTGCAGGCAGGACTGTGCCAGCCTCAGACCATAGAAGCGGGGAAGGAGCTGGAGAGGGAGCACAGAGATGGCGGCCTGGACAGAGCTACGAAGACCCTCCATATTGCTCTAGCCTTCCAGGAGGTTTTGGCCTCAGGGCACATCCAGCGAAACCAGCTGAACTTAATACCATCAAAAGTCTTCAGAGGTCAGGAAAGCCCAAACTCCAACAACCATCCCTCACAGATTTCTAGACTTTAATTTAATCCAATCAAAAGCCTCCAGTGGACAGGGAAGCTCAAACTAAAACACTACTCCCCCACAGACTGCAGGGAGAGACCTTCTGTCAAAGCTCCAAGAAAGGAGACTGACAGAAACACCCAAAACCAAAAAAATGAGAGGAGCAAGAGCACAGACAAATACGGGGAACAAAGAAGTGATAAATATAGGCAAACAAAAGAAAAAGAAGAAAGAAATTACAATAGACAGCTACTGTACAGGTAATGAGCAAAGAGTGAACAAAACAGATGGGGAGGGATGAGCAAACGATAAATCAGAAATCTCAGTGAAATGGATACAGGCTATGGAAGAACTCAAATTGCAATTCAAAACACAATTAAGAAAGATTGAAGACAATTGGGAAAAGAACGTAAAAACTAAGATAAGTCATCTGGAAACAGAAAATAATGTCTTGAAAGCCAAAATCAGCCAGCTTGAAAATGAGGCAAAGGAGATGAAAGATGATGCAAAGAGGATAAAAGATGACCTCCAAAGAAAATCAGACCAGAAGGAGAAGGATGACCAAAAAGCCAGGGATGAAATCCAGTCTTTAAGAACCAGAATACAACAACTAGAATTAAGTGACCTCAAAAGGCAGCAGGACACTATAAAACAAAACCAAAAGAATGAAAAAATTGAGGAAAATATGAAACATCTCACTCACAAAACAGAAGATTTAGAAAATCGTTCGAGGAGAGACAATTGAAGAAGCATTGGTTTACCAATAGACCATGACAAAAGAAAAACCCTGGACATAATACTACAGGAAATCATTCAAGAAAACTGCCCTGATATTCTAGAACAAGAGGGAAAAGTGAAGACTGAAAGAATCCACAGATCACTTCCTGTACTTAATGCCCAACTGAAAACAACCAGGAATTTTATAGCCATATTCAAGAACTATTAAACCAAAGAAAATATATTACAAGCTGCCAAGAAAAAGTCATTCAGATACCATGGAACGACAGTGAGGATAACACAGGATCTGGCTGCATCTACACTGAAGGACAAAAAGGCATGGAATATGATATTCTGGAAAGCAAGGGAACTATATCTACAATCAAGAATCAACTACTCAGCAAAACTGACTATATTCTTACAGGGGAAAGTATGGTCATTCAACAAAATAGAAGAATTCCAAGCATTTGTAAAGAAAAGACGAGAAATGAACAGAAAATTTGATGTGCAAGCACAGAACTCAAGAGAATCATCAAAAGGTAATTAAAAAAAAAAAGAAAAATACAAAAAAGAAAAATAAAAACAACCCCCACCCTTTTTTTTATGGAGACTCCATAAGTTAAAATGATATGTATTCCTATAAGAAAAGAGGTCATTGATAACTCTTAAAAACTGTTGTTATCACCTGGGCAGCTAGAAGAATTACACTTAGAGGGAACAGTGACATACTGTATAGGATGAAAGAACAAGACATAAATAGGTATATAGATATATGTATACATAAATACATATACGTGTGTGTGTGTGTATACAACTAGAGCTAAAAAAAGAGCTTAAGGCTAAAAGAAATGGGAAAAGAAACAAAAGGGGATATGTCACAAAGAAGCTCATGGTGGGAGTGGGGAGAACATCAATACACTAGAAGGGTAAAGAGTTTGGAGATAGGAAACACTCAACTCTTATGTGCACTGAAATTGACCCAAAGACTGAAGAACAATCCAACCCATTGAGGCAGAGAATAGATTTGCGCCCTATAGGGGAGTAGAAAGATAACAAATGGTATAAGGGAGGGATGCAGGGGCATAGTTTTAAAAAGACTGCAAAGAAAATATGGGGGGAATAAGATGGGGGGGATAGAAAGGGAAGAAAAATAATGGTGGGAACTAGGCGGACTGATTAAAAACAAACATTGGGGTAGAAGGAAATAGTGAAAAAAGAAAAGGCAGGACTAGGAGTATAAATCAAAATGCTGGGAAATACAGAGCTGGTAATCATAACTCTGAATGTGAATGGAATGAACTCACCCATAAAACGCAAGTGAATAGCAGAGTGGATTAGAATCTAAAACCCTACCATATGCTGTCTGCAAGAAACACACATGAGGAAGGTAGACACACATAGGATAAAAAGTAAGAGGATGGAACCAAATCTATTGGCATCAACTGATAAAAAAGAAGGCTGGAGTCACAATCATAATATCTGACAAAACCAAAGTAAAAATAAATCTAGTTAAAAGAGGAAGGTAATTACATCCTGATAAAAGGCAGTATAGACAATGAGGAAATATCCATACTCAACATGTATGCACCAAATGACATAGCATCCAAATTTCTAAAGGAGAAACTAGTGGAGTTCAAGGATGAAATAGATAGAAAAACTATACTAGTGGGAGACCTGAACCTTCCTCTATCTGAACTAGATAAATCAAACCAAAAAATAAATAAGAAAGAGGTAAGAGAAGTGAATGAAATCTTAGAAAAATTAGAGTTAGTAGATATGTGGAGAAAAATAAAAATGGACAAAAAAAATACACCTTCTTTTCAGTAACACATGGAACATTCACAAAAACTGACCATGTATTGGGGCATAAAAACATTGCAAACAAGTGCAAAAGAGCAGAAATAATAAATGCAACATTCTCAGATCACAATGCAATGAAAATAATAATTAATAAGGGTACATGGAGAGGTAAGTCAAAAATTAATTGGAAATTAAAAAATACAATTCTTTAAAACTGGTTGGTCAAAGAACAAATCATAGAAACAATTAATAATTTCATTGAAGAAAATGACAATGATGAGACATCCTTTCAAAACCTATGGAATGCAGCCAAAGCAGTACTCAGTGGGAAATTTATATCCTTGAGTTCATATATTAACAAATTAGGAAGGGCAGAGGTCAATGAGCTGGGCATACGAATTAAAAAAAAAAACTATAAAGTGAACAAATTAAAAATCTTAGAGATCGTAAAAATCAGAGGAGAAATTAATAAAATCTAAAGTCAAATAACTATTGATTTAATAAATAAGACTAGAAGCTGGTAATTTGAAAAAACAAATAAAATAGACAAAGTACTGGTCAGTCTAATAAAAAAAAGGAAAGAAGAAAACCAAATTGACAGTATCCAAGATGAAAAGGGAAACCTTACCTCTAATGAAGAAGAAATTAAGGCAATCATTAAAAACTATTACTATATGGATGATTACTTACAAAAATATAAATTGCCTAGACTGAGAGAGGAAGAAATAGGTTACATAAACAACCCCATATCAGAAAAAGAAATTGAACAAGCCATTAAAGAACTCCCTAAGAAAAAATCCCCAGGTCCAGATAGATTCAGAAATGAATTCTATCAAACATTCAAAGAACAACTAACCCCAATATTATACAAACTATTTGACAGAATAAGCAAAGAAGGTGTTTTACCAAATTCATTTTGTGACACAAATATGGTACTGATCCCAAAACCAAGCAGGTCAAAAACAGAGAAAGAAAACTATAGACCAATCAACCAATCTCCCTAATGAATTACATACAAAAATCTTAAATAGGATAGTAGCAAAAAGACTCCAGTAAGTCATCACAAGGGTTATTCACTATTACCAGTTAGGATTTATACCAGGAATGAAAGGATGGTTCAATATTAGGAAAACTATCCACATAATTGACCATATTAACAAGCAAACTGACAAAAATCACATGATTATCTCAATAGATGCAGAAAAAGCCTTTGATAAAATAAAACACCCATTCCTATTGAAAACACTAGGAAGTATAGGAATAGAAGGGCCTTTCCTAAAAGTAATAAACAGTATATATCTAAAACCATCAGCAAACATCATCTGCAATGGGGATAAACTAGAAGCCTTCCCAATAAGATCAGGAGTGAAACAAGGATGCCCATTATCATCTCTATTATTTAACATTGTACTAGGAATACTAGCAGTAGCAATTAAAGAAAAAAGAAATTGAAAGTATTAAAATTTACATTGAGGAGACCAAGCTCTCTTTGCAGATGATATGATGGTCTACTTAAATAATCCTAGAGAATCAACCAAAAAGCTAGTTGAAATAATCAACAACGTTAGCAAAGTCACAGGATACAAAATAAACCTGCATAAGTCATCAGCATTTCTATACATCTCCAACCCATTTCAGCAGCAATAATTATAAAGAGAAATTCCATTTAAAATCACCCTAGACAATATAAATTAATTTACTTATTTAGTGCCATACTCATTGAACTACCAAAAACGTTTTTTACTGAATTAGAAAACACCATAACAATGTTCACTTGGAAGAACAAAAGATCAAGGATATCCAGGAAAATCATGAAAAAAAAATGCAAAGGAAGGAGAACTTGCAGCCCCAGATCTCAAACTCTACTATAAAGCAGTGGTCATGAAAATAATTTGGCACTGGCTAAGAGACAGAAAGGAGGATAAGTGGAATAGACTTGGGGTAAATGACCTCAGCATGACAGTCTACGATAAGCCCAATGATCCCAGTTTTGGGGACCAAAATCCATTATTTGATAAAATCTGCTGGGAAAATTGGAAGACAGTATGGGAGAGATTAGGTTTGGATCAACATCTCACACCCTACACCAAGATAAACTCAGAATGGGTGAATGACCTGAATATAAAGAAGGAAACTATAAGCAGATTAGGTGAACACAGAATTGTATATTTGTCAGATGTTTGGGAAAGGAAAGACTTTAAAACCAAGCAAGAGCTAGCAAAAAAATGACAAAATGTAAAATCAATAATTTTGATTACATCAAATTAAAAGTTTTTGTACAAACAAAACTAATGCATCCAAAATTAGAAGGGAAGCAACAAATTGGGAAACAATCTTCATTACAAAAACTTGACAAAGGTCTAATTACTCAAATTTATAAATAACCTAACCAACTGTACGAAAAAAATCAAGCCATTCTCTAATTGAAAAATGGGCAAGAGACATGAATAGGCAATTTTCAGTTAAAGAAATCAAAACTATTAATAAGCACATGAAAAAGTGCTCTAAATCTCTAATAATGAGAGAGATGCAAATCAAAACAACTCTGAGGTATCACCTCACACCTAGCAGATTGGCTAACATGACAGCAAAGGAAAGTAATGAATGCTGGAGGGGATGTGGCAAAGTAGGGGCATTAATGCATTGCTGGTGGAGTTGTGAATTGATCTAACCATTCTGGAGGGCAATTTGGAACTATGCCCAAAGGGTGCTAAAAGACTGTCTGTCCTTTGATCCAGACATAGCACTGCTAGGTTTGTACCCCAAAGAAATAATAAGGAAAAAGACATGTACAAGAATATTCATAGCTGCACTCTTTGTGGTGTGAGGGGATGCTCTTTAATTGGGGAATTGCTGAAGAAATTGTGGTATATGTTGGTGATGGAATACTATTTTGCTCAAAGGAATAATAAAGTGGAGGAATTCTATGCAGACTGGAACAAGCTCCAGGAATTGATCCAAAGTGAGAGGAGCAGAACCAGGAAAAGATTGTACACAGAGACCGATACACTGTGGTACAATTGAATGCAATGGACTTCTCCGTTAGTGGCAATGCAGTGTTCCTGAACAACCTGGAGGAATCTATGAGAAAAGCCACTATCCACATTCAGAGGAAACACTGTGGGAGTAAAAACACCAGAAGAAAAACAACTGCTTGAATACATGGGTCGAAGGGATATGATTGGTGATGTAGATTCTAAGTGAACATCCTAGTGCAAACAACAACATGGAAATAGGTTCTGATCAAGGATACAAGTAATATCCAATGAAATTTGTTAGCTGTGGGAAGGGCGGGTAGAGGGGAGGGAGGGAAATAAAGTGAGTATTGTAACCAAAAAAATAATAAAATTAATTAATTAATAAAATAAAATAAAATAAAATAAGAATTTGCAGGTCTGTTTTTCTGCTCCTGAGAGTAAGAGTAGCTTGAGGTGAATAAAATTTGAGTATAGGTTAACAACCCTGATTATATAATTATAATCTATGCCAACCTCTCACTTCTAGTCCAGAAGAATCCTGGAAAGCAAGGAATCTAAATTTCTTGCCACCTTGCCAAAAGAGGAATGAATTATAGTTATTTACCTACAAAACTTAACCTCATCAACTAGATTATAAAGATCCTTGAGAACAGTCTTATTCATTATAGACATTCCATAAATGATTGTCAAATAAATGCAATTTCTAGTTATTAATTTCCACAATAAATTATTATCTAAATGTTTGGTATGACTAAAATTACCTTCTCTCTACTTCTGTTCTACACCCCCACCCACAGTTATTCTGTTAGTCTAAATACCTCAAACCTCAAAGAACTAATTCGAATAAAACAACTCACAGAACTACTCCCATTCTTTATTAAACTGAATAACAAACCTGAATGAACTACCTCCACCTCGCTAAGGCTGAATACACAAAAGCCATAGATGTTGCACTCTTATAATGCCACCAGGACTTGAAGACTCATTTTCCAGTAGGGACAGTCTGTTTCCATTGGTTCTATGAAATACCACAGAATACTGGGTACTTCGTTCTGTGCTTCTGGAAGCACTAGAAGCCCTGTCTATCGTGCCCCCCTCCCCTAACCCTCACCCCCATAGCTGAAGCTGATAACAACCAAAGGGGTATTCCTTAGAAAGCTAAAACTTTTCATTTCTTTCATTTTGGCAGTTCTATTTTACACCCCAGTCAAGTAGGGATTCTCACGGAACCCAAGCTGAGAACTTACCCCACCATATCAAAATGATTTTAACTCTGAGATTAGGCAAAGGGATATGAGGTAATGTTTTATATTTATTTCATTAATAATTTAATAAATATTTACAGATTGCCTAAAATTGGCCAAAGCACATAGGAGAGTGGAGGATAACCTGCCTGCTAAGTTCCCTGTGACTGGTACTGTTGGAAACAGAAGAATTGTGGGTGTAGCCAATTCTCTGTCTATTGGTGCAATAGTTCTTCCTGGTAATCTCCATTCTCCTGTGTGAAGAGAACACCTATGAGAAATCGCTGAAATAATGGATATGAAAGAGCAATAAAAATGAACTACTCTCAAATTTATAAATTTTAGTAATTAGAATTTGAATGTTTCTAATTATTTGAAAAGCAAATGTAGTTGCAAAAGAAAAGACTTTCTATTCTGTATCTTTTCAGATAGCTAACTGTGCCAACCATGGAGAGTTTTTAATAAGAAAAAAGTCTTGGTGTTCTGTGCACTTTGACTGTAGAAAGGACACAACAGCATGAGTGGCAGGAAGGTAAGATGAAGTATCAATATCTTAGCTTTGGGTATTAAGAAACAGCTCGAAGAGTAGATTCAAACTGCTGTAAGTCCACAGATCTATTACCATTTCAAGTGAGTAGAAGGTACTTCTGAGAAATAGTTTTCTATGAAAGAAACTTTGTTTTAGCTAATATAAAGGGATATCTTCCAAGATAATGTGATCTTGGTCTGCATTAGGGGGAAAAAAAGGTATGCTGTCCATGATTTGGGAATTCTGTTGTACTCTGCTCTGGTCAGAAAGTTGAAGAGTTGTTTTTGGCCATCACTTTTTAAGGAAGGACATTAATGATCTGGAGAGGCAGGGCAACCAGAATGATAAATGGCTCCAAGAATAGTCTGTAATAGAGCAAGGTGAAGGAATGGAGGTTGTTTAGACTTCTAAAGGGCAGATTTATTTAGTAGAGGATATGACAACTGACCAGAAAAGGGAGAATTGGGAGCAATGAGTAGAAGTTGCAAGTCAATCTAGAATTTACATAATTTAAAACACTATCAACTAGAACTGTCCAAAAAGTAAGACAGGCTGTGGAAGAGGAGATAGGTCTCTCCTTCATTTGAAATCTTCAAGTAAAGGCTAGATGAGTACTTTATGGACATGGTATGTTGCAATATCAGGCAAAAACTGAATTTCATGTCCCAAGGTCCCTTTTAGCTTGGAGATCCCATGATAGGTATGAGATTGAGATAATGAATAGTACATTTCTATTATTTGGAGTAGAAAGATGAGGAAGGGAGAAAAAGATGAAAATGGGATGAGGCTGGTAGTGGTTATGATGATGAATTATAAGTTTTTTGTCATTTAGTGAATGTATTTAGGCAGTAGTGAAGTAGCTAGTAAATAGGAATA
The DNA here is from genome assembly GCF_027887165.1 of Monodelphis domestica. NCBI lineage: Eukaryota > Metazoa > Chordata > Mammalia > Didelphimorphia > Didelphidae > Monodelphis > Monodelphis domestica. Next base: position 119,485,096 of record NC_077227.1, on the reverse strand, counting down.
GACTGAGGATAAAACAGGGTGCAAATGACAGATATGGGGCAATTTGCTGGAGAAAATAGAATGGAACTGAATCATGTGTCCATGTAAAGGGAGTTGCCTTGGCAAGAAACAGGACCCCCTTCTCCATGTAAGATGGGTGAAAGAGAACCTGGCAGAAGGAATATCAATAATACAAAGAAAGCAGGGGAAAAGAGAGACTCTTGGTGAATGTCTCAAATATTGCAGTGAAATAGAAGGCAAGGTTATTAGCTAAGAGAATTGGACAAGCTCTCAAGCTATGGGAGATTTGAGAAGGAATAAAAAGGTTTGGAAACTCAATGGTGTGAATGGGATATTGAATCAATTAGTAAAGTGCCAAAGGACTGCCTTGCAGACATAAAGACCCAGTATGGATTATGTGTAAAATATATTTGAAGTGAACCTATTCAGGACAATTTCAAGACTTTCTCCAACTTCATTTGGCATCAGTTTAATAGAAGTGAAGGCAAAATTTGGTGGGAGTAATCCAAGGCTGGGTCTTGGATGAATAAGATCAACGAGAGGCAAAAGAAAAGAGGAAAGTAAGAGCTGAAATGATTCACCAAGCAGTCTAAGATTGGAAAAGGAGAAGGGCATAATCAGTGCAGGGATGGAAGTCTGAGATTACCTAAAGTGAATACTAAGGTCTTTTGTAGTTTTAGATCTAGTTTTTAGGAGGCTAGAAAGACTCTGTACAGGGCTGATGCCAGACTGTATATTAGTTATATGAGGATCAGCCTAAGTAAATTTGGAAAAGGTCAATATCAGTGTGGCTACAGAGTAATGAATTGTGTAGCAAAGCAACTCAAGATCATTTACTCAAGTACAAAGAGTCTGTGATCTCTATTAGCTCACAATAATGAAATTACATCCTTGAAATACATTACATTTAAGGACCCAAGAAAGCAATACTGTTGTACATTCAGATGTGCCTTCATTTCAAAAGCAGATTGGTTTTTAAAATGTTACATATAAAATTTTAAAAAATCAAATACTATTTATTTCCAATATATTAGTAGAGTTTACTACTTAAAGGAATGCCATTCTATGTTAGTTTGTTAAGTGACTAATCAGTTAATTTCCTGGATTTTCATGTCAAGCATAATTAAAATAAGATAGATATACCTGTACACACCCATATACACATAAAATGAAAAAGTGGCATCTGTTTGTGCCAGATGTTGATTAAAAAGTGGTAATAAAATCAATGGAGCCTTTAGGCTGTAAATTTGCAAGTTATTCATTTAAGCAATGTCTGTTAGACCTCGCCTTATTAGATTTGACAAGCTAATTGTCTAGAAAATCTAATATCAAAATACAAAGTTGAGAGACTTAACAAAATAAATCCTTTAGAAAAATACACTTTCATACAAAATGGGGAAAGATGTCCACTCTTGGCTATAATACTAGACAAATGATGTGGTTCTTTTCAGCTCTAAAATGTTTCAAAATTTAAAATGTCACAACTTCTCAAAGCCCTTGTTTCTTGTTCTCTAAAGTGAAAGGATTCTGCTAGATAATCTTCAAATGATCCAAATTTCCCATAGTATTACTTCTTGTGCTAGATCAAGCTGGCCTTAAGGGACCTGATCAGGTTTCAGTTCCCCTGTGTTACTATATTATGCATCTGAATTCCCCCAAATGATGTTTTTGAATATCACACGAATTACAGCTTATTTCTTGAATTGTTAAACATCAAATATTACAAAAGATGGTATGCTAGTTATCCACTACATCTCTCTAAAAGAATGACCCAGAAATTGGAACATACCCCAATTTGGTCAACAGAGATTTATGAAGTGCTGACTATTCATAAAGCATTATGCAAAGTGCTGGGAAATGTACAAAGATGAATAATATACATATCTGCTTCTAATGAGGTTAAAAACAGGCACACAAATGATTACAACACAAAAGAACAGAAGAGCTAATACAATTAAAGTATTGGAAGTTCAAGGAAAAGAATAAGATGACTACTTTATTGGAGGGAGAAAGATTTTGAGCCTCTAACCAGATAGTTAAAAGATGGGCCAAATATGGATTGTTAATCTTAAATAAATGGCATTCTAGATAATTGGAATGGCATATAGTCAATCTGATTGCAGTAAAAGAAAGACATGAGAGAAATGATTGGAAAGGTAAGTTGCCAAAAGACATACTTCTTGTTGCAGCTAGACAGTGGGATGGATAGAATGCTGGACCTAGTCAGGAAGACTGCTCTTCCTGAGTTCAAAAGTAGCCTTGGACACTTACTAGCTTGCATAAACCCTGAACAAGTCATTTAACTCTGTCTCTGTTTTTTTTTTTTATATGTAAAATGAGCTGGAGAAGGAAACAGCAAACCACTCCAACATCTTTGTCATGAAAATCACAAATGGGATCATGAAGGGTCAGACATGACTGAAAAGAGACTAAACAATACAAAACTTTTAGGACATGCTAAAAAGTATGGCTAAAAAATCTGAATTTTTATAAGAATAAGGAACTACTTAAGTAGTAATATAGGTGGTGGAACAGCATAATCAGACCCATTAATTAGAAAAATCAATATGGAAGAAGTACAATAGATTGGAGCAAAAAAGAAACGAGCAGGGTTATCAGTTAAGAGGCTAATAAAACAGTTTTGGTGAGAGGTAATAAACGGAATAAAAAATAGTAGGATGAGATAGAAAGGAGATGTAAGATGGAAGAGGTTTTTGGAACCCTAAGAAGGAAGATTTAATGACTAATTAGATAATAATAGCTGACATTTAACTAACACATTAAAATTTTTAATGTCTTGTACATGTATTGTTTCATTTGTTTATTACATATAATATATGTATTATATGTATATGTATATACATATACTGTCAAATATAAACACATAATATATACTGTCAATAAATATACTGTCAAATATAAACACAATATTGATTCCTATAAGATATAATGAAGGAGGATAAGGCAAAAGTGACTGAGGTTACAAGCCCTAATTCTTCACAGAATGACAGTTAGACAGAAATTGAGACTGCATTGGAGGCAGGGGTAGTCTTGGGGGTAAGATAATGATGAATTACATGAACTTTAAGGTTCTTCCAATTATAAATACTGTGGTCAGGGTGAATTATAGAGATTAATCTTTTAAGATGAAGATGATTAAGAAAATTCATCATCAGGTATACATGAAGTGATGTCTCAAGTAATCTAATTTTCTCAATTTCAAGGGTTAGAAAATAGAATTAAGAAGAGGACTAAAGCAAAGTGTGTAGTACTTGGACTATTTCACTGAGATCAATTGCTTCCATTTATAAACTCTCAAAGATTTAAGGTTGACTCCCTAGCTTTGGAATTACTATTGTGTATTCAAAAACAATTATTTATTAAGGACTTACCACCTACAACACATTGTCCAAAAAAGGCAACAATATTCCTATTCTAATGGAGATTATGTCCCTTTGGAGGGTTTAATGTGTGCACAGATAAACAAGCACAAACTATATACAAAGTAACCTCAAGGGTGTAAAAATAAATTTGCGAGTTATAAAAATAAAATATTTATATGGAAAAATTGTTCCAATATAGGTTCAAAACTGTTCAGATACTTTTGACAGGGGTAATCAAAAGTATCCTCAGCGATGAAGTGAAGCTCAAATGTGAATTTCTCTTCAGGGTCAGGCTCAAGGATGCTAAAGAGACTCTTAATATAAAAATAAAATGTTTATTGAAATATATAAGGATAAATAAAGGATTTCTAATTCTAAGAGGTTCAAAATCCACCCAAATAAACTCCCAAATTCCATAAGGAACTGCTTCTCCTGTGTTTCACAGGCTACACTAATTCTCCGTGAACTGACTAACCCAAATTTATACTATCTAAATAAATACTACCACTATTATCCTTATAAATCTTAACGTTGCCTTCAAATTATAAAATAGCAAAGGCTAGCTGGGCGAGCCTCAACAAGAATCAAGTTAGGACTCTGAGTTTTAAGAGACTCAGAGTCTAAACCAAAGACCAGGTTTTTCTTTGGTCTTCTCAGCTAAACAATCTATAAAACCCCAATAGATAGTCAATAATGTTTCCCACGTTGGGAAAGGAAAACACTGAGCTCCTTCAATCTTTCCCTTAGACAGAGAGAGAGAGAGGCCCTGAGAGAAAATCTCTGAGTGTGTATGCCTCTGCCAACTGCCAGAGAGAGTAACTGACATAGAAAAATGGTTATAACTGTCAGCAGTTGAAATGAACACGCTCTTTCAGCTCTGCTTCAAACTCCAGTTCTTTTCTCAAGTCAGCCATTTTATTTCTTATCCCTAAACTAATAAAAGAATACTTATTTTCTAATATCATCCTTACAAGGGGGACAGAACACTAAAATCCTGGGGAAGGATGAGGAATGGCCTCATAGGTAACAACTGGTACAGCTAGATGGTGTAGTAGATAAAGGGTTCTGGGCCTAGAGTTAGGAAGACTCATCTTGCCGAGTTCAAATCCGGCCGCAGACATGAGTATATATGTATGACCCTGGACAAGTTATTTAACTCTGTCTCAGTTTCCTCATCTTTGAAATGCGCTGCAGAAGGAAAATACAAAAACTACTCCAGTGTCTTTGGCAAAGAAAACCTAAATAGGGTCATGAAGAAGGTCACAACTGGGACAAAGCCTTAAAGGAATTTAAGAATACTACCTATGCAAAAGCATGGAATAGGAAAAGGCATACTGTATGTATATAACAGCTACAGGTCATGATGACTAGAAGGTAGAATGTCTTAAGTGGAGAAATATGTACTGACTATAAAACTAATAAGACAGACTGTAGAGTTTTGAATGGCAGGTTGACAATTTTATATTTTATCCTAGTCAGGAGGGAGATACTGAAGAGTATGGATTAGAGAAATGACATGGCAAATCTGTGTTTCAGAAATATCTCTGGCAGCTATGTAGAAGATGGAGAGGAGAGGGAACAGACAGGAAGCAGTCATTCAAGCCCCATCTTTTATACCTTTTGAATATAATAGTCCAAATGTATTTTGGTTTTGACTCGGCATACCTTCTTTAGTTTACTCTGAGCAACAGTTTATGATTTAGGCCATGTCCTCTTATCAGGGAAGGTTCTTCTCTCAAACTCTAACTACTTTACATAAAAATCATCAACACCTGACAACCATATTTAGAGGACCATCTAATCTAAACATCCATTTATGCAGAAATAATTTTTACTTTGCTCTCATCTCCAAGAGATAGTTAAGTGAACACCTTATTGAACCTCTTCAGTGTCAGGAAGTACACTTATCACATAAAGTAACCCATTTTATGAGGCATTCCATTCCACTGTTTGAGGATATAATGATAAAAAATTATTTCTTATGATGGGAAGGAAACAGGCATTTTAAATCTTTCATCGTTGGCACTAATTTTGCCTTCTGAAATAATGCATCTCTTATCCAATTCTACATGAATCTTTCAAATATCAAAAGACTTGCTTAGTATAGTGTTTGGCATAAACTAAGTGCTTAATTTTTTTTTGTTGTTGTTCATTCAACTTACCACCAGAACTCTACAAACAAAACACACCTAATTCCTTTAGTCATTTATCATATTACATGGTTTCTAGATCATTTTTATCATTCATGTGGAACTCATCTAGAAGCCCTGTAGTTAGTCAAAATCTCTTAAAATGCTGCCTCCTAAAACAAAAGTAAATTCTAAATATGGTCAGACCAGCAAAGGACACTGGAATCATTATTTCTTATTCTCTACGCTATACTTATATTAAATATTGCAGTTCTTATAGACTCATATTGAGCTTGTGATTTCTATGCCTAGTGTTCTTGAATCCACATTGCACCCTCTACCTCCCCCCCATTCCCTATTACCTCAATTTTTATATTCTACTTCTGTTAATTAATCCTTGAAAAGATACAATCACGTATTTCATACTGTCACTGACATTATTCTATTTCAGGTTATTTATCACCTTATCTACATCATATTTGGATAAACAATGTCTTGATAAATAACTCATATGATAAAAATTTCATTAAAGGGGAAGCTAGGTGACGAAGTAGATAGAGTCAGGTCTGAGGACAGGAGGTCCTGGGTTCAAATCTGACCTCCAACATTTTCTAGCTGTGTGACCCCGGGCGATTTAACTCTTTTTGCTTAGCCCTTACTCTTCTTCTGCCTTAGAACAAATACTTAATATTGAGTCTAAGATGGAAGATATGGATTTAAAAAATTATTTGAAGGGATCATAGAAATTATCTAGTCCAACCCTCTCATTTTACAAATGTTTATGCCCAAGATCATAGAGCTAGGTCAATGCTAGACATAAAGTGACAAATTTCTGGGTTATCGCCTTCCATGTCTAATTTGCTACAGCATTACTAAAGGGATCTTGCAGGGGAGCACAAGAAAACAAGTATTCCTCCTTTCTCTTTGTGCCAATGGTATATCCCTATAAAAAAAGGAAAGCATCACTAGTAGAGGGATGAGAGAGCCAATCAACAAAATATGGCAGAAAAGGAACAGAAGGGGAGCTTACCAAAAGAGAAAGATAGAAGATTAATTAATTCTAATGTTTAAAAAAAAAAACTTTAGGTACTCTGAACATTGGTATCATTGGTAACTTTAAAAAAAACACTGTTTTGCAAAGCAAAGCTGTCTTAATTCTTCATAAATCCATAGGGGAATGCACCAAGTAAATTTGAATTTGAAGTTCTGTTTTAGACAAGTCAATTTTGTGCTTGCTTCCTTTGACAGTTTATAGCCTTATTATCTAGGGGGAAAATAATTCTTTCCCATAAGAGTCTGTGTCAAAACACTGCTTAGGACACATTTCATTATTATTAGTCAGTTGGACAGATCAGTCCCTGCACTATTAAGCACATCACACTATTGCTTCACAAATATGTCATTCTCTCCGCAGATGTCACTCAGTGATTAGAGACCTAGAGCTCCAATCACACAGAAGCATCTGTGTGTGGAGGAGCAGTGATGGAGGAAATTTAATAAGAGAGTTCAGAGAATGGTCCAGGAAAATGATTTTCTTTAAATCTGAATGCACTACTAAGCACTTAACCAGTTTTGCATATTATCACTGGGTTTACAATAGGCCCTTGTGTTCCTATATTTGTTAGCAGAGTCAATTGGCAGTTGGTGTGCTTTCCTAGGGAGCTTTTAAAAGCCAACATTAAAATAAAACTTCAAAGCAGAATTCCCTGAAACTGGGAAGACATTGGGAACTCTGACCAGAAAAACAACAAACAACTACCTTACTAGCTTGAAAGCAAAATATTACTGCAGTTCAAATTATGAACAGAAAGCTCACTAATTCTAAAAGTCCCTGTTGCTGAGCAACCTTCCCTAAGTATTCTCTCTTTTTTGTTCCCAATGTTGAGAGAGAGCTACATCTTTATCAAATCCTGATTCTTCATATTTGCAGTCCAAGATCACTATAATCTTTGTTCTTGGCTTCAATAATTTATCTTTCAAATTTAAACCTTCATTTTTCTTTATCCAGTTTTGTTTTTGCAATGATAGAGACTCAAAAGATCTTTATTTGGAAAGGAATTGAGAGATCATCAACTTCAACCCTTTTTACAGAGGAGAAAACTGAGGTTCAGGGAAGAATTGCTCCCGGTCACAGAGGCTGTAAGCAACCGATTCAATTAAATGCTCTTACTTCAAATCTAGAGGTCTTCCCTCTATTTACACCTGTGCGTTTTAAAATGGCTCTGAACCCTGGCAGACTATCATCTTTCAGGACCCTCTACCCCAACTTCCTCAGATACCTCCTACTTCCTTTGTGGGAGTTGTCTGAGAAGATATAAAAAGAAGGGAGAAGTAGGAGTTTTGGCACTTTTTCTGGAGAAAAGCCTTGCCCTGGGTAAGAGTCTTTGGTCCCCGCATACCTGCCAGAGATAATTTTCTTTAACCTTCCAAAATCTTTATTTCCCTGGCCAAAATAAACCTATCTAAAGATCCATGAAATCTGGCTCAATTTTAATTTAAATCCCTAGCATAATTATAGGTTAGAAGGAAAAGCCTGGTCAATTTCATTATCGGGCTACCGGGAGCAGAAAGGGACCCCTGGCTACCTTCCCTTCCTTTCCTTTCCCTACGTTTTCCCCTACATTTTTCTCATAACACCCCCCCTCCCCAAACATTATGGCTGTCGAATTCTAAATATTGAGATACAGTAATTTAATCTATAGAAGTTCTACATAACATTTTATATAGAACAGTGGGCATATACAGAAGAGAATAGATCTAAAGAATTTTTTTGGCTGAAGAATCCTTAAAAGAAATTTAATTCTTCATCCCAACACAATTAAGTAGAATTCAATAAACATTTATTAAGCACTTTTGAGATTTTATATGTGTGTGTGTATGTATAGATTTAGATGGATAAAGATAAAACAAAAATTAAAATGCCAGTCCTGGATTCAAGAAGTTTACCCTTTTCTGAGGAAATGAAACAGGTATATTTACATAAATAAACATTAAGCTTACATAAATCATAAAAGGGCGAGAATACATGAACAATTGGGAAAATCAAGAAAAGCCTATTGTAGCTAAGAATGATAAAAAAGGCAGATAAGGAGTTAGAAAATAGTAATATCACCTCACAGGAAAAATTGAGCAGGCCAATTAGAAAGATATGTAGGAGGTAGATTGTGGAGGACTTTAAATGACAGATAATAATTTGGATTTTATCCTAAAGACAACTGAGAGCCACTGAAGATTTTTCAGATAGAGGAGTGACAGTCAAATACATGTTTAAGAAATATCAGTTTGACAGCTATGTGAAGGATGATTTAGAAACTGAGAGACCAACTAGGAAGCTACAGAAATAGTTCAGGTAAGAAGTGAGGAAGGCCTGAACTATTAGGGAAGCTACTGAGTAAATTCTAAGAAAATGGAAGCAAAAGATAAGGAAGTAGAATTGATAAGCCTTGGCAAGTTAGTGAATATGAAAGGGAGCAAACAGAAGAGTAGAGAAAGACTCTAAGGTTGTGATGTGAGAAAAAGTAAAGATACAAAGAAATAGGGGGTAGAAACAGGTTTGGGAAGAAATATATTCAGTTTCATTTGGATATGTTGAATTTGAATTGGCTACAGAACATCTAGGTGGAAATGTCCAGCAGGGAATTAGTAATGTGAGACTGGAGTTTAGGAGAGAAATTTGGGCTAGATTTATAGATCTTGGAGTCCTCTGCATAAAGAAGAAACCATGGGAGCTGATGAGATCACCAAGGGAGAGAACTGGCCTAGGACAGGGTCTTGAAGTGAGTGGGAGAAAGGTGACAATTCATCAAAGGGTATTCCAGATGGAAGAGTCACAGATGGTAGGAGCAAAATCAAGAGAGAATAGTGTCAAGGAAGCTAAAGAAAGAGAGTGACTGGGAAGAACACTACTATTGCTGCTGGGATAGTTGACAATGATAAAAAGAACAGAGCTATCAAACAGAATTAGTGCTCCACTGGACTTTACAATTAAGAGATCACTTGTAACTTGTAAAGAGAACTTTCAATTAAATAATCCAATCAAAAGCTGGTGGCTTGAGGCTGAGGTAAGATAAGGAAATGGAGGAAACAAATATAGAATATTAAAGGACTTTTCCTAAGAAAGGGAGGATAGCTTGAAGGTCAAGAGAAGATTTTTTAAGAAAGAGGAGATCTATCCAGTTTGTAGGCAACTGTGAATTGAATGTATAAGAGAATGAAAAAAAGATGAAGGGATGATTAAAGTGGCAAACTCAGAGGAGAGAAGACAAAAAGAGGGACGGATCAAAAGCATAGCAAAAGGGGAGCAATTAGGTGGCTCAGTGGATAGAAAGCCATGCCTGGAGTTGAGAGATCCTAGGTTTAAATCAGGACTCAGATACTTCCTAGCTGTGAGACCCTGGGCAAGGTCACTTAACCCTAATTGCTTAGCCCTTGATGCTCTTCTGTCTCAGAATTGATACTAAGACAGAAGGTAAAGGTTAAAAAAAAAAAGAGTATAGCAAGAAGAACCGAACTTGTAAAGGAGGACAACCTCCACTTTGGAGATTAGTGCAAAGGAGGATAGAATGGAAAATGACAAAGAGCAGCTTTGAAGTACAGAATAGGAAGGAAGGAACTTGTGATGTATAGTCTCTATTTTCTCAGCAAAGTAAAAAGCAAAGTTCTCCGCTGAAGAAAGATGGCAAAGGATGGTGTAGGAGACCTGAGAAATAGAAAACATTTGAAAGAGTCAATCAAAAGAAGAATAAGAAAGGGTTGTCGTGAAGAAGTGAAGGGACTATTAAGATTAGACAACAAATTTATAGTGATCTCAGGCCATTTTAATGTAGTATAGTTCCCTTCCACTAGATAAATTGATAAGATAAGATAAAGATTTTTAAAGGGAAGAAAGTAAAGACCAAATAAGGATGATGGACTTTTGCATCAAATAGATTGGATAATGATAACCAACAAATGAAATAGCAGGCCTGTTCAATTCTGGTTTTCATTTTCTATATAAAGGCCAAAATATCCGCCACTGACAATTAGAGAATATGAATGAGCAGTTTTCAATTTTCATGTTGATTTTCAAAATGAAGAAATCAAGGCTATCAATAATCATATGAAAAAATGTTCTAAATCACTACTGACTAGACAAATGCAAATTAAAACAACTCTGAGGTATCTTACACCTATCAGACTGGCCAATATGAGAGAAAATAATAAATAGTGGAGGGGACGTGGCAAAATTGGGACACTAATGCATTGTTTGGTAGAGTTGTGAATTGATTTAATCATTTTGCAAGGCAATTTGGAACTATAGCTATAAAAATGTGCAAAGACTTTTATCCAATAAAACCACTACAAATTTATATCCCCAAAATATGAAAAAAAGGGAAAGTACCTTGTAGCAGCTATAAGGATGATATTAGAAATTAAGTCTTGTTATATTTAGAGATAAGAGGTAGAGAAGCTGGATTGAGAAAAAATTGGAGTTTGAAACAGATTTGAGACAAGTGTCAGTTTCAAATGTTGACAGTATATGGGGGAGGAATCATGGTTTTTCTGTGGCAGTTGATCTCTGGCAGTTACACTCTCTCAGAGTTTGGGAAGCAGGTGACATCTTTTTTCTCTCTCCTCACTGTCTGAGTATAGAAGGAAAGGAGGGAAAAACCTGAATGAGTTAAGCAATTTTCCTTTCCCAACTTGGGAAACACTAGTGACTGTCTTGCAGTTTTGTAAATTGTTTTTATATCTAAGAAGACCAAAGAAAGACCTGTTCTTTGGTTTGGACTCCGAGTCTATTAAGGCCCAGAGTCCTAACTTGGTTCTTGCTAAGGATCAGCCAGCTAGCCTTTGTTATTTTTATAACTTGGAGACAAAGTTAAGAAGTATAAGAATAATAGCTTTTAGTTTATTGTAGAATAGTGAAAATTGGGGTTAGTCAGATCAGAAAGGATTAGTGTAGCCTGTGGAAACAGGAGAAGTGGTTCCTTGGGGAACCAGGGAGTTTTATTTGGGTGGAGTTAGAATCCCTTAGAGTTAGAAATCCTTTTGTAGCCTTATATTTTCAATAAGTAGTTTGTTTTTATATAACAAGAGTCTCCTTAGCATACTTTCTCCTGGCCCTGAAGAGAAGTTCACTTATGAGCTTCACTTAATTGATATATAAGCAAAGTATCTAAATCAGTTTATAATCAATTCATTGCTCACTATTTTTACAGTTTTTGCCCATTATTTTTACAGTTTTGTTGAGTTAAACAGAACAAAGAACCAGAAAATCTCATTTTAAGGGGCTAACAGTATGGGGTTCCCATTGAAACAACAGCTAGAGCTGGCAGTTTAATAGTGAGCTGAACTCTAGGTGGCTTCAAAACCCATCTTCCAATCAACTTGACTCAAAGGCTCTATGCTCGCAGAAAAGCTAGTGAATTAGCTACATAAAATCACCATCGGGGTTTTTCTGTTAGATGTGACTTTTCTGCCAAATCTTTTTTTCTCTATTATACCAGAATATATACAAAATTCACATGCCTACGACTTTCTAATGCCATTACTCTCATTGATACTCCTGGAACTAATTTCTTATGTCCCTGTGCTAGTATTGTTTTTCTTGTGCTTTTACATGATGATTGAATCTTTGGAAATCCTTTTTAAACATTTAAAAGCAAACATCAAGCAAGCTACTACAAAGAATCATCTAACATTAAAAGTGAACTACCTAGAGATTAAACTAGATAGAATGGAAATTCAATATGAGGAATTACTCAAAGCTAAAGGGACAATGACAGAAAGTAAATAACATGAAGCAAATAAATTAGGGGGTATAACTAAATCAGATAAACCAACTAAATTAGAAATGGAAACTGAAGCATTAGAAAGCACACCAGTTCATATGTTTCCTTTAACGAAGGTATCTGTAGTATTCCTAGAGCATGGTGCACTGAATATCATATGCCACAAAAGGTTTACACAAGCTGATATACAGTTTTAAGAAAAATACCCCAAAATATGAAGAAGAACCAATGGGAGTTGTAAAGCAATTCAAGCTCTTAATTAAGCTTTATAATCCTTATTTGGACTTTGACATCCTTATAGTTGAATTTTTAACAAAGAGGCAAATTATGTCAAGGCAAAGAATTGGAAATTGAGAGGATAGCCACCAAGTGGGAAATGGCTGAACAAATATTGCATTATAGGAAATGACAGAGAAGGATGCTTTCAGAAAAAACTGGGAGGAGCTATATGAACTGATGCAGAATGAAGTAAGCTGAACCATGAGAACACTGCACATAGGAACAACAATACTGTACAATGATCAACTTTCAAAGAGTTAGATACTCTCAGCAATACAATGATTCAAGACAATTCTGAAGGACTTATAACAAAGAAAACTATCCACCTTCAGAGAAAGAACTGTTGAGAGTCAGAATATGGACCAAAGTGTACTGTTTTTTACTTTAGTTTATTTTTGCTTTTATTTTGGGGTTTTGGTTTCATATGTGGATTCTTTCACAATGACTAATATGGAAAGGTGCTTTACATGATCATATACGTTTAGCATGAGAAGATGGAGGAAAGGGAAGAAGGGAAATAACTTGAATCTTAGAATTATGGAAAACATATACTGAAAATTATTACATGTAATTGGGAAAATAAAATATTTTAAAATGAATGTGTTTTTTTTAAAGGCCAAAACAAAAATGACTTAATATGGAGTTGATGCCCAAGATCAATAAGAAGGCAGAATCCATGTAGCTGCTCTTGAATTTGGACCCAAATGAACTTGGTTCCTGAAAGAACCAGAAGATGATTACTAAAGTATAGTCATTGATACGTGAAAGATCATGGAAAACGGAAGAGGTGGAACAAGTCTTTAGTAAGTGCCTCCTATTCATCTAGCCCTGGGATAAGTGCTAGAGATAGAAAGATAAAAACAGTCCCAGCCCTAAAGAAGCTCACATTCTAATTGGAGACTCAACAAGTAAACAAATATACAAGATATAAACAGGGTAAATTGAGGTTGTTTCATAAAGAAAAATTCTTTAAGGGAAACCAGAAAAGGTTTCTTACAGAAGATGGGATTTTAGGGAAGACTCGCAGGGAGTCAAAGAAGCAAGAAGGCAGAGGTAAAGAAGGAGAGCACTAAAGAATTAGGGAGCAGCTGGTGAAAGTGTTGTATGGGAGAAACAACAGCAAAGGCAATGACACTGTGAAAAGAATTTCTAAAAAAGATATGGGGGCTTTTACTAAAAGTTTAAGAGGCAGCAAGGTGGCACAGGGAAGAATAGACCTGGAATTAGGATGCACTGAATGTAAATTTAGTCACAAAACTCTTTACTAGCTATGTGATCCTGGGCAAGTCCCTTAACTTGTCTGTCTCAGTTTCCTCACTGGTAAAGTGGAGATAATAAAAGCACCTACTTTCGAGGGTTCTTGTGAAGATAAAATGGGATGATATTTGTAAAGAACTGTTATCTGGAGGGTGATAATAATGATGATGGTGGTGGTGGTGGCGGTGGCAGTGATGGTGGAGATGATGATGATAATGATATTGATGTTGAGGATTATGGTGTTGATGATGTTGATGTTGAGGATGATGATGATGGTGATGGCAGTGGTGGTTGGCAGTGTGATGTGGGAGTCCAAAAAGTTAATATGACCATGGACTCCTAACAAGAATAAGGAAATTATAGTTTTACCATATGATGCCCTCAAGAGACCTTATCAGGAGGTCTTCAATTCTATGTAACAACTCTTAAGAAGGACACTGAAAAACTGTAGAGTCTCTGGATAAAGACAACTAAGTTAATGAATAGCTTTGTGTTGATAAGATAGAAGACTGGATGGGGAAACTGGGCATGTTTATCCTGATGAAGGGACATAATGGGTGTCTTTGAAAGGCTGTTCTGTAGAAGAGGGATCAGAACTGTTCTATTTGGTCCTTGGGGGAGAACCAGGAATAATATGTGGAAGTTGTAAAAAAGATTAATTTGGGCTTGATATCAGGAAACACTTTCCAATGATTATAGCTCTCCAAAGGTAGAATACTTCACTTTGAGAGACTGTGTGTTTCTCCTACTTGGAAGTCTTTAAGCAGATGCTGGACAGTCATTTGCTAGGTATATTAGAGTGAAGAATCAATCCTCTTATACATGAATTGTAATGGATGAAAAATGAGATCTTTTACAGTTTTCAAATTCTCTAGTTCCATGAATGGAAGAAGAGGAAGGGGACGACTGATTAGAAGTCTCAGTGAAGACAGAAAAGAAGATTAAAGAAAGATAGAAAGTTGTGGTTAGAGAGAGGAATTTCAGAATTCTGGATGGTGACAATGATGAATAATTCCAAAATAAAATGAATGACCAATGCAATGTGATGTTCATGAATACTGTAGGTGCACAGTTCACAGGAGTTGAAGAGGTTGATAGAATCAAAGGACAAGAAATCTTATGAGGACATCAACATATACAATGAGGTCCCCAATGATCGGGGCAGACAGACTCTCCAGGTTCAGAGTCCTTAGAGGTTCAGGCAAAATAGCCTGGGGGTTGTGAGATTCCTGGTTCACTAAAGAAAATTATTTAGCTGAGTCAAACTCAAAGAAGGAGATGTTGCTCATTGACAGGCATAGAGGGAATATGCTTATCCCTCTTCCCTACACACTCTGTTATATGAATGAAGAGAAAGCCAGGATAAGAAAGGTTGACCAAGGATACACATGTACCATATTCTGGGATGAGCCACATTTCTGTGAGTAAAAAGACTGATGGGCCATGAAATGAAGAAAACTAGGACAAATGGAAATTTGCTTAAAATTAAACTGAGGTTCAAAAGGGCATAATGATAAAGGAGGAGTTGGATAGGGTCCTAGAAGGGGAAGAGCTGAGGTGGAAGGAAAGAGAATATACATTTGATGAAAATGATCTCCAAGGTCAGCCAGGTCATAATGTAAATGGCGGTGAACTTGGTACAAGGGTGTGTTAGTAAAAATTTTAATAACCAATTCTGTAGACATAAAACCCACAGTTTTTAAATTTAATCTACAAGATTAATATTTTTTCATTAGTTTCTCAAGTCTAAACAATTTATTAAGCAATAAATCAAACCCATATTGTAGCAAATGCTGATTTGAAGATGCATTCCAGGCAGTTGGAAAAATCCCATTCATTGTGAATGACATGAAAACTGATCTTATGAGCATCAGTGGCTATATGTTTCATGGCCCAAAAGGAGTAGGTGTGATCTACATCTGCCATCAACACCAAGTCTGTGTGGAGGCCTTGTAGACCAGGTGAGGTGGAGGGGAGGGAAAGGAACAGGGCATCCACTATAGGATAGTGTCTGCACTATTAGTGGTTGGGGTTAAGTTAGGGCTGCCTGTGAAGCAGCACAAGAAGAAATGAAGAATGACCATAAGAGGATCTCCTGTTAATGAAAAGGTTGGTAAAAAAGACAATGCAGAACCTTTCTGATGTGGTACTTAACATGGGTCAGGCACTTTGTATTTATTTATATGCTGATTATATAATAAAATGCAATCTCTTCATGGGCAAAAACTGTTTTATTTTTATCTTCTTATCCCTAATGTCTCATGTATGGTAGATGCTGAATGAATTCTTGCTTCATGAAGTTTTCTCTAAATCTCATCCACACTCACCTTCCAGCTAGAAGTGAACCTTTCTTCCCAAAACAAGCCACTCCTTATGTTCTTATCACATTTCAACTTGCAATACATTGTAGATGCCTTTCCCTCCATCAGATTGCAAGATTCTTAAGAGCAAGGTGATGTCATTGCCCTTCATAGTTGAACCCCACCCTAAAGTTCAATGCAGCATCTTACATTGGCAATTTCATAAAGATATTTACTGATCCTTGAAACAGGGGAATCTTGGTGTGGAGACGAGAACAATGGGCTGAAACTTAAGACCTGGATTCTTACCTTTTTTTCCCATTACCTTGTAATGTCAAATTGGACAAGTAACATCTTAACATTTATAGACTTCAGATTATGCATCTGTGAACTCTAGATCAAGGGTTTTCAGTGTGGTTTGTGGACTCCTAAGGAGATCTATGGACCTGAGATCCTTTCAGGATCTGTGAAGTTAAAACTATTTTCATAACAATGCTAAGACATTTTGTGTCTATTTAAATACTCCTTTTTTCAACTACATATCTGTTTGATGCCAGCGTTTCTTCATATACCAAAACAACTAATCACAACAGATTGAATTTAGAAGCAGATATGAGAACCCAGCTGTATTCTATTAATCCAGTCACTAAAGAAATTTGGAAAATTTTGTAAAACAATACTACTTTTTCTCACTGAAATTTTTTGGGGGAAATATAGTTACTTTTCATAGAAAATGCTATTTATGTTAACATGTAATGCTTTTATTATTATTTCTAAATACATAATTAATTTAAAATTTACCAGCTTTAATTTTTAACATGGCAAATATCATTAGAGAAAATTCACATAAACAAAAGCTGTTTGGAATCCTCAATAATTTAAGAGTATAAAGGGATCCTGGAAACAAAAACATTGGAGAACTGATGGTCTGGATAATTCTTGAGGTCTAAATCATCTAGAAATTGATGAGAATTTTGAAAGAGCCAGGAAAAAAAATACTAGAATGGACAGGCAAAAAAGTACTTATTTTTAAGTTTCCCAAAGGATAGGGGGAAGCAAGTAAACATGGAATCAAAATTTGTTTAATTCTAAAAAAACAAAAAAAAAAAACAACCATATTTAAAAGAATTAGAACTTCCTCACTAATGGATCTTGGTCTTAGGAAACATTGCAGGAACTATGACATGAGTTTAACAACCAGCCATTGTATAGTTAATGAGGAGGTCTCAATACCTTTCATCCATGAAGCATGTGGAGCAAACACCTCATGGAAATGAAACAAGCTAATTTGTCTCCATGAATCCCCCAACCCAAAGGTTTCTCAGAAACAAAGCAGTTCTGGCTAGTATTCTGCTGACTAAACAAAGTGCTTCACAAACCTGGGATCATGTATCATCCCACAAGCAACAGCTGTAGTTGAGCTGCTTCCACTTGAGGGCTAACTGAAAACATTAAAAAAAAAAATCTAACCAGAGTGTCAGTTTCTTTTCAGTAGGCTAGAAATCTGAACATCTGAGTTTAAAATAGAGTATAAAAGCAAAGTACATATACCTTACACTCCCTCAAAAGAAGAGTTCTGTCATACTGGATTACCTTAATGTCTTTATCAGTTGTGAAGTAATGCCTGTAATGGGATATTCTACTCTTTTAGATTGCTATAAGCTGGCACTGGAGGTAGAAGACCTAGGCACTTTTCTTTAATGTGTACTTGGGAAATGGAATGATTATGTAATCTGAGGGGAAAACAGCCTGAGCAATTAATTCCTGGTGAAAAATCTCTGCAAATGTTATTTTCATAGAGAAGAATAAAATTGTTTGGTGTTTCTTTCTTTCTTGGGGAGTAGGGGTGTGCTTATTTCTTAATGAAATTATTCTTAATATAATAAAAACAATAATTATTATGGTGCTTTGCCCACCTGTAATCAATAATTATTTATTATTAGCATATCTTTGTGAAGAGTGAATCAAACTTTCTTTGTCTATCAATCAACAACTTTTAAATTAATCAATCAAAAAGGTAAGCACCCCTATTTAACACTAAGCAAAAGAATTCACGAGTCACTTACTAGAGTAAGCTCACATTTCCAAAAGCTACTGCCATCCCCGTTGGGCAGTGCTAGGTAAATTTAAAGTCTATAACTGGTTCCTATAAGGTGGAAGAAGGGACAAGAAGTAATGTGGGAAAAAGACTATAAAAAGTCCTGAACTTCCTGTCCAGGGGAGCTTCTCTTTTGGACTGCTTCGTTGGAGGACTTTGCCTTTTGGACGACTTCTGCTTGGGAGTTCGTTGTCAGAGACTCTGCATTCCTGGCTTCTGGAAAAATTGGTTCTGGAGAGACCTTCCTTTCCTGGAGGAGGCTGTGTTGTTGGAACCCTTGCTGAAGACACGACTGGGGCCTCTGGTTGAAGTTTACTGAGCCCTGCTGGGGCTGAGTTGGACACTGGAGCAACATTTAGGGTGGTAAGCTAGGTATTTCTCTATCTTCTTCTTACATTTTTCTACTAACAGTCATTTTGACTTAAGCTATAATATTTTTAAATCAGCAACCAGACTATTACATTAGAACTTTCATATTAACATTAAACACTCAAATTTTATATTCTTACACCTTTAAAAATGCATCTTTAACTGAAATACCACATATATTTTGGACAAGAATTATTTCTCTAATTCTTTATTTCACAATTTTAAGAAAGAAAATTTTTTTTGTATTACAGGATTTAAATCTCACACACACAATGTTGGGGAGTCAGGTACAGGAATTTTGGCTAAGGCATAATGACCCATTATGATATGACCTTGAAATATCTAGGCTCTAAGGTAATCAAGGAGGAGCTAAGTGGCACAATGGATAGGGCTCTGGGTCTGAAGTCAGGAAGACCTGAAGGCAAATTAGACCTCAAACACCTATTAGATGTGTGACTCTGGGCAAGTCACTCAATTTTCTCATCTATAAAATAAGCTGAAGAAGGAAATGGCAAACTACTCCAGGATCTTTGTCAAGAAAACCCCAAGTAGAGTCATGAGAGTCAAACACAACTGAAATGACCAAACGACTAAAATGGTAATCACAGAATTACAGAAGAATTGGAAGGAGTAAGAGAACGGAGGTGGAAACAATAGTTAGGAAGCTACTGTAATCATCTAGAGATTTGGGTAAAGGTTTGACTACATGGCATCTGAGATTCTCTCTGTGTCTGTCCATCTGTGAGGGCTTAGATCGATTGGTGGCATAGGAAGTAAATGGAACTGAATTTTTAAACTAATTATCCAGCTGGATATTATTGGGAAGCCTCTGGTGACATGAGGTCACTTAATGGCATGTCTTCTATATAGAGGAAATCAGTTCAGGAGGTGGCTTCCACATAGTAGAGTCAATAATCTGAAGATGACCTAGGTTATCAGAAAAATAATTTAATCATTACTAGTTTTACTTTCTTACTCAGGGAGCATTTGAGTAAGGGTCTACATACACCAAGTGCCATGAGCAGAGAGAGACCCTAATCTCAAACCCATCAAGTTCATATTATGGCCTCAATGATTTTGAGTCAGGAACACTGCCCTGAGAAGTTTGCTATGAATGACAATCAGAAGGTGTAGCTTCAAGAGTTTGGGATGATATTACTCCATTCACAGTTCTCTTCAACTTCCTTAATGTTACCCTGATCTCCATGGGTATGTGTCCAGTGATGAGACTAGATTAGAATTATAGAACAAATATATAGAGGTGAAAATATGTAAATACTTTAAACACACATTTGGAAACAAAAGCTTTGACATTACATATTGGAAAGAAACTGGGGAAAAGCTAACTAATTCATACATCTAGATCCCCAATATTTTCCTTGCAACAACTCAAATAGTACAAAAGTATTGTCTCTTGGTATTAAAGAACCAGGCTCTGAGGTGTTGATGCATGCAACTAGTTGTGTTGTTCATGATAATACAGCCACTAGGTATTTCCAAACCCAACTCTCCTAACTTCTAGTACTTTGCTCTTTCTATTATACCAGACCACTATGTATTATAGCTAGGATATAGTGACTGTTTCCAAAGGCTTGGTACAAAAGGGACAAGTACGCAGGATGAAAAAGAAGGGGGAAATGGAATACAGAAAATGGGAAAAGCAGTTAAAAGACTTACATTCCTTTCAAAGGAATCATCTTCTCTTCCATAAGACTTATTTATAACATTAAAGAATTCTTGAAGTCAAGAATTCTGAAAGCCACTTATCTAACCATAATATATGGTCTTCATCCTCACTGGGACCTCCAATCCCCCTGACGTCCTTCATCTATTCTTCCTCAATGTGACCCCTGATATTTTGACACCTCAATTCTCTCCCAAGCTATCTTCCTTGCACTTACCATCTCTTCTTTTCTCCCTATCCTCTTTTCTTTGTTTACTCCATCCTCATCTCTTGAGTCCCTTGCCTCCTTATAATATCACCAATTATGCCCAGTTAAAAATCAACCTTGGATTACTCCCACCATTTGGTGCCTTCACACTGTATAACTGCAATCTGAACCCCAGAATTACAATTCCCAGAACCCCACTCTCCTCACGTTATGTGCTGGAGTAGACAGGATATACATTTTGTGCAGCCCCGCTTCTCACCCTTCTTCTTGTGATCACAAGCAGCTGTAGATGGGGGCTTTTTGAGAGCCAGGAGAACTTACATCAGTTTACTTCTGTTAGATAATTAGTTTTTTATACTTCTATTTCCTTTTTATTCCTTCTACTTCAAGTGATTAATAAACTTTATAAAATTAATACTTGGAGTGTTGGGCATTAATTTAAATACCTACACATGTGCTGCTGAACGAAGGTGGAGAAAATCATGTAAAATAACCTCAACTGGGCCCTCACTGGTGCTAAGCAAACCTAATATCTCTCTTATCAACTCACTAAATTTCACTCTCCACAGTAGGTCTTCCAAACCTTTTCTTCCTCAAAACCTCCTTCTAGTGTCTCAGCTGAGAATCTTGCTTCATATTTTACAGAAAAGAATTGAAGCCATTTGTCATGAACTCTCTCTTCTCTATTCTTCATTTCTTATCACTCAAATGCCTTTTGTCACTTTCTCCTCCATCACCTGTCTTACATGATGAGACAAACTTATTCCTTACCAAGGGTAATCTTTCTATTTGTTCAAATAGTCCCTTTCCATCCTGTTTCCTCCAAAAAATTGCCTCCTCTGTCATCTCCACTCTCACTTATTTTCAATTTTTCCTTCTCTACTGGTTCATTTCCTATTGTCTACCTACATATCCATCCATGATTCCCTCATCCTGAAAAAACCATCATTTGAACTTTCCAGTCCTGTATCTCTTCTGCTCTGGTAACTAAACTCTTTGGCTGCACATAACAGGTGTATACATTTTCTTTCCTCCCATTCTCTTCTTTAAAATTTATAATCTGGTTTCTAGCTTTATCATTGCGCCAATACCACTCTCATTAAAGTTACTTATAACCTCTTAGTTGCCAAAGCCAGTGTCCTTCTCTCAAATCCTCATTCTCTTTCACCTCTATGCAGCCTTTGACACTGGTTTCCTTATTCTTCTGATTAGGAAAGTAGGGTTGCTTTATGAGTATCTATTGATTTGTCTCCTTGGTAAACATTTTTCTCAACCCTTCAGTAGAAATTTTTTGAGTCATAAGGATTTCTGTGAATTATTTATTTTATTATACTTTTATCCCTTCACTTTTCCCCCAAAGCCTCACTTGGCATATCTCCATTTTCTAAAATTCAATAAGCATAGCTTTTATTTGATTTCCTTTCTCCCATCAAAATGCTGAACTTAATTGGCTTGTGATCTCTGTTACACAAAGGTCCCCACATAATAATTTCTGAACTACTTAAATAAAGTGTATACAGACCATTGACAATCACAAGATTTTAGAGCTGTCAGACCTCAGAGATCATCTAGCCTAATATCCTCATTATATAGAAAATGAGGTCCAGAACATTAAAGTGAAGCTCCCTATGGTCACTTAGCTATTCAATATTAGTGCCAGGAGAAGAGCCCCTGTCTCTCTTCCTTACCCCAGTTCATTACTCTCTCCACCTGTCTGCATTTCTTAAAAACTGGAATATTTTTCCAAAAAAATAAACAAATGTCAGCATACATGTATTCCTTTTTCACTAAGGCAATAGCCTTCTAATCTTAATGAAGGGTTTTTTTTTTGTTTTTTGTTTTTTTGCTGCTCCATGAAGCTCATTAAAATAGGACTTTAACTGTACTGACTCACAAAAATTAAATCAA
Source organism: Monodelphis domestica (assembly GCF_027887165.1). Lineage (NCBI taxonomy): Eukaryota > Metazoa > Chordata > Mammalia > Didelphimorphia > Didelphidae > Monodelphis > Monodelphis domestica. The sequence goes on along the minus strand of NC_077227.1, from coordinate 119,462,708 downwards.
AATTTTAACAGGAGACCATAAATTAGGTCAGCTCAACTCCAAGTTAAATTTTCCAAAATTACATAGTAATACAAGACAGGAAGACATGGTATCCAAAGTATTCATTTGAGGACATTTTATTTGATATTTATTGTGCAGCATATGAACAAGGTAAAATATCTTTCCTTAAGCTGCTTATTATGTCAGAAAGAACAAGACAAATCATCAGAAGGTTAACTTAAGCATGGTGACATATGATAAGTCTTGTTTTCCTTTTCAAATATCTTCCATTATCTGTTATTTTATTTGTATTTTGAAAAAGGGTTTGGGAGAAAATATGCTTCTCCACCAAAAACAAAAACAGACTACTCCACCCTACACAGGCTCAAAAGATTAATCTTTCAATCAACAAGAGGAGGTAGAAGGATGGTGGATTTTCTGAGTTAAGAATATATCAAAGGTGAATTATATATCCACAGTTTTGTCATACTTATTAAAAAAGTTGTTTCTATATAGTATCTGAGATAATCAAAGAATTTGGTATATAAGCAGTACAAAAACAAAAACAAAAAGGGGGCCACAGGAATAAGAAAAGCTCCAGTAGAGAGACCCAATCTCACTTCCCTCCAGGACTGACAGAACAGGTAAGGATTCCTGTAAGGACTGTGCTTTTTAAAAGGACACAATCTAGTAAAAAGGTACACATAAACAAGAGTCTACAGTATAGAGAGGAAGGCCCAAATTTCTAGGCATTGGGGCAAAATAATAATGGAAGACAAGTCTGCCATGGAGCCAGGTAGTTATGTTCTCCTGTAGAAGAGTCTCGGTTGTTTTTATTTTCACTCACATGCAAGGAAGAATCAGAGAGGCTTTAGGGCATATAAGAATTTCTAACACCCTGGACACTTTGGGGTTAATTTTTCTTTCTCTTAATTTATATAAAACAAAGTAATTTTATTGTTACAATATAATACCCAGCAGGATAACTGCCAATTGACTGTCTGGCTTAGAGGAGGCGGCATCAACTACTGGTGAGCTAGCTGTATATCAAGCTGATTTTGAGAGAGTTAAGAGGAGAAACTCAATTTAACACGGGAGTGTGCACTTTAGGAGGGTGAGAAGAGAGGAACAGGCAGGCTAAAATAATTTTGAAGTTGCTTTCCTCCTACGTTGAAACTACTCTGTATCTTTTGTATAAAATTCCTTAGCCAACAAAGGAACTTTCCTAAAAAAAAAAGTCCATGTCTGACCCCACTACCTTCCTATTCTATAAACTCCAGTGGTTCCCTCTCACCTCTAGGTTCAAACATAAACTCCTTGGTTTGACATTTAATGCTTTGCCCAACTAGGCCCAGCCTTTTCACACATTCCTCTTGTCCTGGTACACCCTCAGTACAGTCAAAATGCCTTGCTGCTGTTTCTCATACACTACATTCAACCTCAATGCCACTGTACCAGCTGTGACTCACTCCAGGAATACTCATCATTTCTGCCTCCTATACTCCGTCATCTTTTTCAAGGGTTACTTTTTGCATAAGGCTTTTTCCCCAACCACTTGCCTTCCCCAATCAAGTGCCGTATAGCTTGTTTGTATATGTTCTATATGTTCCTGGATTTGTACACACTGTCTCTCCTTCTGAGAGCAGGGACTTTTTCAGCTTTTAATTTTTTTTTTTTAACCCTTACCTTCTGTCTTAGAATTGATACTAAGTATTGGTTCTAAGGCAGAAGAGAGTGGTAAAGGAGAGTCAATTGGAGTAAAGTAACTTGCCCAGAGTCAGAGCTTTGTCTTTTTAAGTTTTAAGTCTAGCACAGCACTTAATACACATTAGCTGAATGACAGATCTTATTCCAATGTTTTTGTTCTGCAAGAAACAGTAGAACTTTTAGGTAACTTCCCACCTCTGATGAGAGGTTAAGTTGCTGTGTAGCAAGGGGAAGAATTACATTCAAATTTAGGTTCACTTAAGATATGGCTTTGGCACTGCTCAAAAATCAGGGGAAGATTTTTTTTTTTAATCCATAACCACCAATACATAAAGCCACAAAAATACCCAGTTAAAGAAGAGGGAGATACATTTTCTAGTATTATAGAGTACTAATGTGAGCCACATTTCAGACACTAGGTAAGTATAATTGTTGTGTATTTTTGTCATAATATATAGAAAACAAGAAACCTAAAAACATTTCAGAAAGGGATACCAAGGAAAACAGTTTGAGTCTCAAGTTGTCCTAAAATAGGGAAAAAAAAAACCCAAAACCTGGAACTAAGAAAGTATTTTGGAGGTAGTCAGAGGACTGACTATGAAATTCACAGCCAGGAGCAAAGAAACCATAAGGTTATTTCTCCAATTGCTATTTGCCTATTTTGATTTTTAAAAAAATGCAAAAGACAACTTGTGGAAAATCAATACATGTCCAGTTCTATCAACTAAATCTTGTATCCTCTAGTCTCTTCACAGTCTTTCTCTTGAAACTCCAATAGTTTCTGAAATTCCATCTTCAGGGCAAAGACTCTGAGGGATGATTGGTGGGACATTAACATTTCTGCCCAAATCTTCTGAGAATTCCTCTGACATCTCTCTCCTTTCTTTCTACTCCTCCAAGTAAGTTTCTCTAATACCTACAGTATGAGGTATTCAAGTACTCTTGAATTAGATGATGGTCAATTGACTCTATTCTGCTAATGGTGTCCTTACATATTTGTCCCCATAAATGGGATATCAATTCAGGAAAATAAGAAATAACTAGGACAGTTGGCCTTCAAGAACATAACTTAAAGTAGTGAACTTTATTCTTCCAAAAAACATTTAATTGAAATAAGCCAACCTGGAACATCCACTATCTGATCTGTTTTTGTTTTCCCAAATCCATCATTCCAGTAGGTATTACTTCAAAAACAATCCCTACAAACCTTTGAAGTTATTTAAAAAAAAAGATTGGACTGATAAAATATGGTAGGTTAAGTTAATTAAGGGATTTTTAAAATTATAAAAGCACTATACAGCATACAATGGTAATGTTAAAAATGGATCTCAGCATGAAATACAAACCTCCTCCTAAATGCTTAAGAAAAGGCAGGAATTATCAATACTTTAAACTAGATCCTGCTATGAATGTCATTAGGCATGTATCATGAAAATCCATCAAAACTGATCAGATTTCATTGTACGAACCCAAACAAGTTGACCAGCTTTGGTAAAGTGACACTGAGTTTTCCCACAAAACCACTTCTTTAATGGATGACTTTTGGAATACTTCAAATCAAATGTAGAAGAGATTTTCCCAACAGCTGCTTAATTATAATCTTGGCAAAGTAGGGCACTCCATTTCTACTTTAAATCTTTTCTTATAACAAGTCAATTGCTGAAAAGAGTACTGGACTACAAATCACAAAATACGGGCTCTGATACAGGTTTTGCTAACTGCTGAAGCCTTAACATCTAATCATGAGCAAGTCAAAGGATTCTGCCAATATCTTCTTGAATAATCTCAGCAAAGGAAAGAGATTCCACACTGGTTCAATAAGGCAGAAAACATTAATTATTTAGGAAAGAACTTCCTATTTCATAAAAAGTGCTGAGAAAATTAGTTTAAACCAATGCTACATATGGTATTCTATAATACCTTCTAAATGGATCTGTGACCTTAATACTAAAGACTATACTATAAAAAATTTAGGAAGGATATCTCTCCTGGGGATGGGTAGGAGATGCACTCTGAACCAAAAGATATAGGCAATTACAAAAGATAAAAAAAGGTAATTTTTTTACCTTTTTGAAAATTGATGAATTTGAAATGATGAATTGATGAAATTGAATTGATGAATTCAATTTCAATGAAATTGAAAAGCTTTTGCAAAAAATTAATATGTCCAGGGTTAGAAGGGAAGTAGTCAAAATAAAATCTGTATCCAATTCTCTGATAAGGATTTACTTTCATATTTACATACAGACACATACATAGATACAAATACATACATAAATACACATGTACACACATATACATATGTGTATGCCCAAAGATGTGGTCAAATGCTAGAAACAAATAGTTCTCCAAAAAATTGCTACTAACAATCTTATTAAAGATTGCTCCAAATCATTTATAACAAGAAATGCAAATCAAAAAAATCCTCAGGTTTTACCTCACCCATTGCAAATAGTAAAGATTACAAAATATGGGAAAACTTAATGGTGGAGGGTATTCAAGAAGAGAGGCACACTATTGTTTTGTTGGCAGAACTGTGAATCAGTACAACCATTTTGGAATTATGCAAATAGTGAATAATGATTATAATCTCCACATCCTCTGACCCAGAGATTCCATTATTTGTCAGTGAGGCTTGAATATTCTCTAACTTTACAAAAGATTAATCATCTAATATAGACATATCCGGAATATGCCATGATTTGAATTTTAGCAAGGAAAGGATTTGAAGAGATGATTTCTGAGATCCCCTTCATGCAATTCCATGAACTGGGGGAAGTTGCATCATATGATTGATACACACACACACACACACACACACACACACACACACACACACACACACACATATATATATGGTAACAAACAAAACTTTCAGAGTCACTGTTTTCAATTAAGATTTTTAAAAATTATTTTAGGATATATATCAAGTCAAATCAATAAGCACTTATTCAAAGAAAAGCAAAACCAGACCCCAACTTCAAGAAGGTCACATTCTAACAGGGAAGATGAACATACAGAATATATACAATGTAAAATGGAGGCAATTTCAGAAAGAAGGTACTAGCAGTGGATTATTTTTTTAGGATTAGCAAAATTTATTGGGCTTTTCCCCTCTGTAATAGCTTTAATATTTGGGGAAACCAAACAGAATGGCTTAATCACATCCTTGTCCCCCCTCCCCAAAATTTTTAAACAACAACTTAATTACCAAGGCCATAACTGTGAACACTGTTAAACTCTGCTTTCTAGGTAACATCATTACATAAAGATCATGGAACTAAGTATTGAACTGAATGCTACTGGGGCAGAGTGAAGTGTTTCTCAAAATTCTGATCTCAAATTCCAGTCTTAAAAATTATTGAAAACTTCTCAAATAGCTTTCTTTTTTTTTTTGTGGGTTATATCTATTGATACTTAAACCACACTGAAAATGAAAACATTTTGATGGTATTATAAAAATAGTTTTGATCTCAGTTCCCATGGAAGACCCTTTGGGGCACCACTGTTTTAGAGTATTCCAATGATGACATTAGACTATTACTTCCTCCTTTTCTCAGATGACCCAGAAGCCTTTGTTCCCATTTCCTTCTTTATCTGTTTCATAAGAAGAGGTGGACCACTTTGCCATTACTTTATGAACAACTGATCCTAGTCCATGCAATCAGCAGTTCTATCATCCTTATCATTCTCTTCTTATCTACTGGTAGCTTGCCTATTGCCTTTAAACATTTCCATAGCAAAAAAAAAAAAATCCCTCAATTGGGGAATGACTGAACAAACTATGGTTTATGATACTGATAGAATACTATTGTGCTATAAAGAATGAACTGGAAGATTTCTATATGAACTAGAAGAACTTCCATGAACTAATGCAGAGTGAAATGAGCAGAATGAAGAGGACATTATACATAGAAAGTGAAACATTGTGGAACAAGCCAATGTAATGGACTTTGCTGCTAGTGGCAATGCAACAAACCAGAAGACTCCTGAAGGACTTATGGGAAAGAATGCTAACCACATTGAGAGAAAATACTATGGGAGTAGAAATGCAAAAGTAAAATATATGACATCACTTATCACATGTATATATAGGTATGTGATTTGGGGTTTGGGCTTTAAAAAATTGCTCTATAGCAAAAATGAATAATATGGAAATAGGTGATAACATTTATACAACCCAGTAGAATTGCTTGTCAGCTCTGGGAGGGGAGGAGAGGGAAGAGTCAAAGGAAAGAAAATGAAACATGGAAATATGGGAAAATATTTAAAAATTAAAATTAAAAAATTAAAAGTTAAAAATTAAAATCATGCCCATCTCTCCCCCATCCTCAAAAAAATTCACTTGCTCCATCCATCCCTGCTCTCTACCATCCCATATCTCACCTCCTTCTTTCACTTTCTTAACTCTTTAGAGTCTAACTTTTTACCCTTATTGTCTAACTGAAAATTGCTTTCTCCAAAGCTATCAATGGCATGTATATCTCCATATATGTGTATCTCTATATATCTATTTACACCCTTAATAAAGCCTCCCGCCAGCGAGAAGCTTTATGGTAGGAAAATAGAAAAGGGATAGAAGTTTTGGATCCCATGAAGGGTGTGAAGGAGCCAACCTTTGAGATGTCAATAATGAGTCAGTAAACAATTATTATTAATATTTTGGGAGCCACAGCCACGCTCCGATCAATGGACATTACTAAAAGGCTATATTCTGCCCAGAGATCCCATTTAACACTGACTAATAGAATTAGAGAATGCTAGGTATTAGCATTGGAAAAGAAAGAGAGACACCTGGCCGAAGGTCAGGCCTCAGGTGAAGATAGAAGAGAGAAAAGTGGAGATAGCAAACCTGTAGCTCATCCAAGAAAAAGAAGAAGAGGAAGAAGAGGAAGAAGAGGGAGGAGCTTGCTGTGGCTCCCCAATTTATTCTCTTTGATACATAAATGAACTCAATACATATTGATAAGTTACATGATGCCTCAATACATATAGATGAGTTACATAGTGTATTGCCATTGGATAATTGCAAATTACGACAAGGTGAAGGTGGAGTTTTTATCCTCAGGTGAGTAAGACAAAGAGAAGCCAGGTTTCCCGCCCTAAGTTCAGCCACTCTGGGAACAGAGTTCATTGCCATGCGCAGAATGGCCATGTGCCCATTCACAATCCTTGTCTCTCCATAATACCCATGGGCTGGACTGCTACACTTAACTTCTTTATTACTATGAATTCTAAGACAGAAAAGCAGCAAGGGCTAGGCAATGGGGTTAAGTGACTCATCCAGGGTCACACAGCTAGGAAATGTCTAAGACTAAATTTGAACCTGGGTCCTTCTAACTGGAGGATTGGAGCTCTATCTATTATGATACCTTGCTGCCTCTCCTCTAGATTACCACATTTAATGGCTTTTTTTCCCCTCTTCTTCCTTCATGACTTATCTGCAGCCTTTGACACTGTCAATTATGCTCTTCTCCTTGATCTTTTCTTCTCCCGAGGGCTCTATAACAACTCTCTCTGTTTTCCTCCTAACTATCTAACTACTTTTTCTCAGTCTGGACTTTTATCCAGGTCTTACTCACTAACAGGGGGTATGCTCCAAGGCTATGTCCTGAGATCCCTCCTTTTCTATACTATTTCACTTGATCTTATCAGCACTCACATCTCTAGACAGATGCTTCTCAGATCCACCTGTCTAGCCCCAACCTCTTTCCTGACCCCCAGACTCACATCAGTCCGTTGCACATCTTGAATAATATTTTTTATAGGCTTCTTAAATTCAACATTTCTAAAACTGAATTCATTATCTTTACCTCCAAACTTCCTCAATTCTGGACTTTGTTGTTTGTGAGACACAAGCTCCAAAATCTGACACAGTTTTATAAAGACATTTATTAGGTCATTTGGTGGAAGAGCTGGAAATGAGGTATGGCTCCCTCTCTCCATATTCTGGATATACATTATATAGGATTTTGACAAAGGTTTCCCACATAGGAACTCCATGAACTCAGCTAAGCAATTTTGCCAAGATAGCATCTGAAAGCAAGGCAGATTGAAATGGATATAAGTAGCTATAAACACTGAATAAGATTTAGACAAACCCAAAACACAAGGAAACCCCAAAATGGAAATTTGGAGTGGGCCCCTTAGGAGTTTCTGGATGTAATAACCCCAAACAAGAATGCTTTGGATGGATCTGGTGCCTAGGAGAATCATAAATACCTCATAGCCATCTCTGACGTATCTAGAGTTATTGGACTTAAGCAATTTTCTGGGTGTGGATTACCTTTCATTTCATATGGCTGGATTTAAACGGTATGATGATTTTTTTCCAAACAACATAATACATCATTTCTGAACAACTTTCCTATTACTCTTGAGGGTACTACCATCTTCCCAGTCACCCAGTTTTGCAAACTAGATGTAACTTCAACTCTTCACTCCCTCCTACTCCAACCAGTTTTGTTGGTCAATCTTTTCATTCATATTTGACTCTTAATTACCCCATTTGGGATTTTCTTGGCAAAGACACAAGTGGTCTGCCATTTCTTTTTCCAGCTCATTTTACAGATGAGAAAATTGAGGCCAACATGGTTAAGTGATCTGCACAAGGTCACCAACTATTAAGGGTCTGAGGCCAAATTTGAACTCATGAACATGAGTCTTCCTGGCCCCAGGCCTGGCACTTTATCTACTATACCACCTAACTGACTAGTTGCCTAGTTCTATTGTTTCTACCTTCTTAGCATCTCTTGCATGCACACTCTTCTCTCTGCTGACACTGCCATCATATTAATACAGACCCTGATCATCTCATGTCTGGACCATTGCAATAGCCTGCTGATTGGTCTCCCCTATTTCATATTTCCTCCCACACTGGAACATTTTCCACTCAGCTACCAAACTGATCTTCCTAAAACTCAAATGTGACCATGCCACCTCCCCATTCAGTGGCTTTCTATCACTTCCAGGATCAAATAAAAAATCCTTTAAAGGCCTTTAAAAACTTTCATAACCTGGCCCTACCTTTTCAGATTTCTTGCATCTTATTCCTCCTCCAAGTACTTTGAAATCTAGTGACACTGACCTCCTTGCTACTCCTTGAATATGGCACTCTATCTCAGAATTTGGGTATTTTCATTGGCTGATACCCTTGCCTGGAATGCTTTCTCTCTTCATCTCCACCTCTGGGCTTCTCTGGTTTTCTTCAAGTCTCTGCTAAAGGTTTTCTTTCTGCAAAAAGTCTTTCCTCGGTTTTTCATGTCTTCTCTCTGAGGTTATGTCCAGTTTCTCCTGTATAAATCTTGCTTGTACATAATTATTTTAATGTTGTTTCCCCCATTATACTGTAAACTAATATCAAAGACTGTTTTTTCTCTTTCTTTCTATTGTCAGCACTGAGTACACAGCAAGTGCTTAATAAAGATGACCAGAAGTATGGTATGATTATATTAATTTTCAGTCAAACTCATATCTATTTTTATCTTCATTTTACTACTACTATTACCATTATCACTACGATTACCACCAACACTACTACTACCACTAGTGGTAGTCTCTTGGTAACCGAGAATGACTATTGTCTTTGTGCAGTTTCATCTACGGTGTACCGTCATGTGCCTTTGAAGTCCAAAGACTGAGGTGCAGAGTTTGGGGCACATGGGGCATGGAACTCCAGTTGTTACGGGAGGTGCGGTTGTGGCCTGGTGTTGGCGTTCACGTGCAATGACAAGACGTCGACGTCGCTCATCTTCAAAGGTGGCAGCGGCATGGTAAATGTGGGCTCGCCAGCTGCTTCTGTCAGAGGCAGCAAGTTCTAGTTGCTTTGGTGTAATGCCAGCCCACTTCAGGTTGGACTTTAGCTGATCCTTGAATCTTTTCTTTGGTTGGCCTTGTTTCCTGAGTCCAGCTGACAGTTCACCATAGAATACCTGTCTTGGTATTCGCTGTGGGTCCATGCGGATGACGTGTCCAGACCATCGTAGCTGGGATTTGAGGACCAGGACTTTGATGCTGGTGGAGTTGGCTCTGTCGAGGACTTCCTGGTTGGTGATTCAGTCCTGCCATCGGATCCTCATGATTGACCGGAGAGAGCGTTGGTGGAATTGCTCCAACTGCTTCATGTAATTCCGGTACAGTGTCCATGTCTCACAACCGTACAGGAACGAGCTGAGGACCACTGCGTTGTACACTTTGAGCTTCGTCACAGTGCTTACATCGCTGTGTTGGAGGACTTTGCAGTGCAGCTGCCCAAGTGCCTGCCTGGCCTTTTGGATCCTGGCATTGATCTCATGGTCTAGGGACCCGTCGTTGGCGATGGTGCTGCCCAGGTACTTGAAAGTGTTGACGTTAGAAAGCTGTGTGCCATCGATTGTAATGCACGGCTAGTTAGTTGGCCTCCCTGGTGCAGGTTGGAATAGCACCTCTGTTTTGCTGAGGCTGATAGTGAGGCCAAACAGTTTTGTTGTGGTGGATAACCTGTCCACAATGGTTTGAAGATGATTTTCTTGGTGGGCCATGAGAGCATAGTCATCTGTGAAGAGAGCTACCAGGATGAGTCTCTCTGTTGTCTTTGTTTTTGCAGTCAGGTGGCGAAGGTCGAATAGTGAGCCATCCAGTCGGTATTTGATGTAGACTCCCAGGTCTAGATCCATCACAGCATGTCGTAATACTTGGGTGAAAAATAGGTTGAATAGTACCAGAGCGAGGACACAGCCTTGTTTCACGCCATTGGAGATGTTGAAGTGATCGGAAGTCTCTCCACCAGATAGGACTTCCCCTGTCATGTCGACATGAAAAGCTGGATCAGTTTGACGAATTTTGCTGGGCAACCGAGCTTGCTGAGGATCACCCACAATGCGTCCCTGTTCACTGTGTCAAACGCCTTTGTTAGGTCTATGAAGACAATGTAGAGACTTAGGTTCTGCTCAAGGCATTTTTCCTGCATTTGCCTCACCATGAAGACCATGTACTGCAATCTGGTCGGAAGCCACATTGTGATTCAGGCAGGTTCTGCTGCTGCTGCCACTACTACCTACTATTTTATAGAGCTTTAAAGTTTACAAAATATTTAACAAATGTCAGACAGAGGTTAAGTGACTTGCCCAGGGTCACATAGTTAGTAAGAGCCAGGCAGGATTTAAACCTAGATCTTTCTGATTCCAGGTGGGGCACACTTCTAAACTGAGCCATCAAGCTGCAATTAGAGCAATATATTGATTCTTCCTTTTTCCATTTTCCTTAAATTTTTGAAAGTCCTAGATCTCAGAACTTAGTTCCTTAAAAAGTATTTTAATCTTCTCAACTATAGCATTCTTTTAAATTTCTATTCTTCTAGATAGTACAGTTTCCTCCTAGGGAACTTGGAGGTACAAACAAAACTTTTGTCCTTCCCCAAATCATCTTTACCCATTCGTATAACATAAGATTTTTAACAGAGTTAATATAAAGCATGGGAGAGAATTTTCTATTTTCTTTGTTCTTTCTAGTCTTTCTTCAAAGAAAGCAACAGTTATTATTCTTGTGATTAAAGTGTTTTTTGTTTTGTTTTGTTTTTCAAATCCTTACCTCCTGTCCCAGAATTATCAAGTATCGTTCCAAGGCAGAGGAGTGGCAAGGGCTAGGCAACTGGGGTTAAGTAACTAGTCCAGGATACCAACACATAGCTAAAAAGTATCTGAGGCCAAATTTGAACCTTGGACCACCTAATCCAGACATATCCATTGAATCATATAACTGCCTCTGCTGATGAACAACAACTTTAGTGTGGATGAAAATGGGAAGGGAATAGAAAACAAGCAATGAAAAATCTAAATCTATCCCATGAAAAAAATTTATCACCAAAAGCTATTTATTTACTTAAATCTTGATATAAATTGAATACAGAGAAGCACAGCTTTCCTACCTCTCCCATCCTCTAAAGGGAACCAAATAAGTTTTCCTTTCTGATGATAGTCTTTTAATTTTTTTAGAATTTATGATGGAAAGAAATTGGATCATTCAGAAGATGAATGACACTCATGACAGGAAGAACAAAGGACATTTGTTTGATTTTTTAAATGGCCTACTGGGTCACTTAGTCTACTCCACTTAGAAATGCAAGATTGTTTCCCTCAAATGTGCACTCTCTACAGCTTGACCTTACCCAGTTTAGAGTTACCTAAAGTAAGAGAGTTTCCCATCACTTTCCTTGAGAGTCAATTTCACCATTACAAAAACATATTTAACCTTTGGAGGAAAGTGATGGGAGCTCATAAAATGGTTATTAGTCATCCTTTTGTAATAGAAACCCCTATCCAAGCAGAATACAGTCAGAATTGGGAAAGAAAAGGGCATCTTATCACTCTACAAGCTTCTAAGAATACCTAAGGTTATATTGTAAACACAAAGAACAGAAATATTTTTGTTTTTTAAACAAATTTGTCCTTTGACACCTAGTTTCAGAAAGTATTACCACCTACCTAATAATGTACAAATTATGCAAGTTTTTGTTATTTAAAAATAAATATTAAAAGTCTCTAAAATAGTAAAAAACTGCAATTGGCAAGTTTTGATATTTTGTCTTAAAGAGATGATTTTGCAATTCAATATACAGAAAAAATACTCAATAGATGAATATCTTCTTCATATAGGTGCCACACATTTCATTTTCAATGCTTTTACAAACCTGTGGCCACTCACTAACACAAATTATATTAAAAATTATATGTTAATCAAAAAACATATTTTAGCACTTATAATGTGTAGAATCTGGTCTGTTTGCAGATAAATACATCCGACCATGAATGGGGTAGTCAACCTAGTCAACCAATCAAAATAAATAGAAAATGTAAAGACATTTTGAAAAAGGTACATTAGTAAACAAAAATGAAGTTGTATGTATATATGTATATATATATTTGTATGAATAAAGTAAATCAAACAATAAAAACCATTGGAAGGTACTTGAACATCTGAATTTTGAGAATTGTGATTTTTTTTAAGTAAAAAATGGAAAAGTCAGCATACAAGGGGGCAAAGTTTGTTTTTCCTGCTAATCAGAAGAAAGCTAATGATTTTTAATGATCCTAAAAGTTTCTCCAAATAAAGGCTTAAGAGTTAGAACACACAATCTATCAACAAAACTATATCCCTAAGGACTTGCATACCCATGGGAATTTAAAAGTTAAGAGTGACACTAGGTACTTTAGGACAGATGACATATGCCACACAAAAAAGATGCAAACTAGAAGTAACACTCTTTGCAAAGACTGAAGAATCAATATCTGATTACAGTATCCATAAATAGAAAAGCCTTAAAATGGCCCCCAATGACTCTGGGCAAGTAGCTTTAGGATGGGTTTTCTAAAGCAGGCTACACTGAAGGTTGTTTTAAGGCCAACAATCCCTAGCTCTCACCAATCTCCTAATATTTTCCAGAAAAATATCTTTCCCCACCCCTCCCTCTTCTCATTTCCCCTACCTCCTAATCTCTCCACCATAAACTCTGCTAGGACAGAGGAACTATCTATACTTTGCAAACAGTGCCTAGAAGGCACTCAAGTATGTGCTTAATAAATATTTATTTATTTGAATTCTCAGCTCCATATAAAATCTATGTTCCAAACCAGGATGATTTCTACCCAGTCAGGAATACTTGAATCAAACAAAAGTATCTTGCCCTCTCATTCCTAATTTCTTTATTACAATGCATTTAAATCATTTATTTGTTGAGTTTGTAGCTAATTTCTTTGTTTCCTACACTCTGAACTGAGTAATCTACCTTTAAGGTAAACCATTGTTTCCTCTTAGAACATTAACACATTTTATAGTAACAGAACAATTTTTAAACTCAGCTACCTCATGGTTTCTTCACTAAGGCAATTCCTTAACACCAAAATGTTAGAGAAAATTTTGGGGCAACCTTAAAATAAGAATAAAGAATAAAATGATGAAAGCTTTTTCAAACATACAAAGTCATATCATCTTAGCAATAATTGTATAAGAATTGCTATAAAGTGATGTGTCTAATCTTAAATATACTTAATAAATTCCACTTATAAAATAGACACACAAAGCAAATGTAATTGATTATGAATTTATTTTAAAACTAAACCTTAGAAGTTGATATTTAAAAAGAATTAGACTGAAGAAAAATGACAAGCATACAGCAAATCTACTAATTGTTGCTTCTGTACAGAACGACAAAAGAATTTCTCAATAGAGGAAAGTAGACTTTGTCTTTGATTTCCAGCATATCTGATTTCTTTCCTCCATTATAGTCAGATAATATGATGAAATTAGATACAATAGTGAAGAAATAATAACTGTGTTTCTTCAATTCATCACTTGAATCAATAAACCAAAATCCTTTGAAATGTGATCATCAATGGAATTATGTGCTGAACTGCTGGAAACTAACAAACAGTCATCTGGGAAGCATAAAACAAAACTAGTGACAATATGCTCCTAATTGCACTGGATATCAGGTTATTAGCAATGTTTTGCATTCTGCTTCATTGCTCACTAAGCAGCATATATTTCCATAATAAAGCTACTTCAAACTAGAAACAACTAAAGGAGTAATAACTCAATTTCAGAAGACTGAGAATGAACTGAAGTAAAAATATACAAGTGAGACAATGGCCCTAGTATTCAGGAATGAAGGGGGAGGGTCTAAGGAAGGAAGTGCCACACTAGATTTAAATTGCTGATTTAAGATCATTCTTTGGGTCCTGACAGTAACTAAAGAATTTCCACTACGACAATTTAACTGGCCCTTACATCTCTAAACATCTGGTCATTTCATCATCGTCACCAGAAAATATTTATTTGGGCACTAACTATGTGTAAAGCATAGTGTTGGGTAGGCCTCTGGTGGGAAATACAGTATATAACAACAAAGAATAACAGACATGTGCTTTTCAACAAACTGCCCCTTCAATAAGAAAAATCTACTCTGTTTATCTTTCAACCAATTCCTTATTATTTCAAAATGTGGCAATTGAAATTATTCAGCTTTTGCACTAATGGTAGTATAATTAATTACTCTTAAAACCAATAATTTCAGATGTTAGCTAGCTGAATCTCTCCTCGATCCCTCCAAACATTTCTGTCTTTATTTCTTTTACTATTTTTCAGTTACTGATTGAACTGTGAGAAAGACTGCCCTCCTGTGTTCACCTCGAGATGGAGTTAGGAAGCTGGACGCAGCTGGAACTACTTTAAGCCAGCTACTTTTATAATCACATTACTGATTCAGAGAGCAAAATTAGCCCACCAAATGTTTGCATAGAATAAAAGGCTGGTTTAACAGCAGGACTGTTCACAGGGCTTTCAGGGAAGGTGTTAACGCTTGCAAGTTGGCATCAATCCTAGAAAGCCATTCTGGACCCTTATAATGGCACCACTACTTGCAGCTGCATCTTGTGCTAAGCAGAGCCTGCTTATTAAAAAGCTCCCAAATCATTACAAGAAATTCCCAAAGGGAGAAAATGCCTACTGGGCATGCAGCAGTGTTTCTAGCAGGGGGAGCCTCTCTTCACAATACCTAAATCAATCATCAAACATTCAGTGAGTAGACACTAGCCTTTGTATTAGACAAGGTAGGGACACAAAAAATATGAGACAGTCTCCCTGCCCTCATGGAGTTTATAATCAAGTTGGGATATAAGATATGCAAAGACAGAAAAAAGTTGCCAAATAAATGCAATACATAAATTCTGAGTTGTTTTAGATAGACAGGGACCCCCTTTTCCCACTTTGCTCTCCCACTCTTTCCTTGATAGTTTTTCCTTTGTATTATCCTGGTTAAGTTGACATTAAATAATTATCTTTTCCCCAAGCTGTGAATCAAGTGCAAGTAAACAGATCAAGGGGAGACCCTTTGGTCTCAAGTATTGGAGGAGGGACAAGAGGGACCAGAGGGAATCTGGGAGAGCAGCCTTACCTAAGGAAGAAAGGCAGAAGAGGGAAAATCTTCAAATCCCTTCTCCTTTCTCTGAACCAACCTTAAACATCAGCTGTCTCCCCTGAACCCTGCTTTGAGAAAAGGGGTCTCCACTCTTTCTCCCACTCAATACTGAAAGACTGAACCTCTTGGTTATAAATAAACAACCCCTCAAATACAAAGATTGGTAAATGGGGACTGCACTGTGAGTTAGAGGGATTTTAGAAGACTTCATCTTGAGGAGAGCATATGAAAAAGACTGAAGGACAGTGTTAGAAGCAGGGAGAAGAACATTCCATGTGCAAAAGTACAAGAAATAGTTTAATTTTAAAAAAAAGTACAAGAAATTATAAGATGTTTTCTAAGGAAAGTAATGAATCCAGTCTAGTTGGGACAGAAAGTTTATACAGAGTAATAGGAAATAAGTCCAAAAAGTCAAAATTACAATATATCATAGAATGTCAGGGATGAAAGAGACTTACAAATCATCTCTAAAACAAATCAGGTTGTTTTCCTAAATTTTATACCTAAAGAAACTCAAGGAAATTAAATTATTTGCTCAAAGCAAATTAGATAAAATTGCGAAGGACTAATACCTTATTTAGAGTAAAAAATAAATATCAAATGTGAATCTGAAAGCTTTGGAATCAAAAGAACTGAGTAAAAATCCTGCCTCTGACTCTTACTACGTGTGGAAATTTGAGGGCTTCAACTAGATCACCTTTGAGGTTCCATCCAGTTCTCAGTCTGTGAACCTACTCAACAGTCAAACATGAGTTATTTTTCCTCAAAGGCAGCAAAAAATTGACTATATGATAGAATGAGAAGTATGTTTTTTCCTTTCTAAAAATGAAATAGCAAAATCTTCACCAAGCAGATCAAAAATTTATCTTCTTTCTCAAAAATAAAGTAAAAATTCACATGGGAAAAAGAAATTACATTTGCCCAATTAATTCCCCCATGTGCCCATATGCAATGTATGTGTGTGTGAGGCAGGGGAGCTAGGGGAGGATAGTGTTAAAGTAAATATATAATAGTACTTAACCCAAAGAACAGAAAAATTTATGGCATTTTCTCTCTGAATATGGACCCAAAAGAAGAGTCACCCAACATCTATATAAACCCTTTATGATTTGCAAAGTGTTTTATATTTAGTATCTCATATTATTTGAAAGAGATCCTTTTTACAAATGAGAAGGCTGAGACTAAAGAAAGTTTAGAGACTTCTCCAGGGTCACATAGCTAATAAGCATCTACCACAGGACTCAAATTCAGATCTTCCTAGCTCCAAGTCCAATGTTCTATCCACTATGGCAACCAGACACCACCAAGGTCTACAGTGAAGATTTGACAATGCTGATTTTTCCATAAAATTTGTCATAAATTCTAAATAATCTAATCATCCCACTCCACTTCACAATATCCCCGTCATTTCACAACAAAAAACACATCTTCCTTATGGGTGAGAATCAGGTCCATAACAGTAATTCTCCTTCCATGATCTTCCAATTTGGGATCACTAGATCACAGATCTTGAGCAAGAAGATGCCTTAGAGGTCCTCTAATTCACCTCCTTCATTTTACACTTCTGAAAAATGAAATTACCATTAGGGTAAGTCAAAATATTATTAGGTGCTTCACTTTTGGCAGACACACAACTTTTACCATATGTCCAAATAAATAAAGTCTCTCAACATTTCTGTATACCATAACTCCAACTTGGGCCTGAGGTTTGTTTTCCAAACTTTTCATGTACTTTCTCTTTCTCTCTAGGTTGTCCTGGGTCTATTCAGATGACAATGTCATTCATTTTTATTTTCATTTATCTTTATCTGAATGTTCCCCTCCATACATTTCTTCACTGATTCCAAGATATCCACAAATGATTAAGAAAATACAAAATAACTCACCATCACATAACATTTTGTCACCTTTCTCCTTTCTTTTGAATGGGGTATATATACCTTTCCAGAATTGTATTCTCATCATGGATGTCATTATCCAAATTCTCAGTGAGATCAACACTGCTTCCTCGCCTTAGAACTCTAATTCCCAATCATTGCTATTCTTTGTGCATCTGCATAAGGACATTTGAGGTGGACAGGTTTTGTTACTGGTTCTTTTCTTGGATCTTGTTTCTTGTGTACTTATGCATGTTTAAACTGGCTAACTGGGTTAGAAGGGACAGTTTATAAAGAAGAAATTTTAAAAACAGTCTCATAAGGTATACTAGAATTAAATAATGAAGAACTTTTAATTCCAAGCTAATGAGTTTATATTTTATTCTAGTGGCAATAAATAATGCCTGGAGTTTCTGTAGTGGGGCAATGACATACTCAGACCTATATGTTTCAGTAAAGTTATTTTAACAGCTATATCAAAGATGATGAGAGTGTGTACCAGATTGGTGTAAATGCAGAGGAGATGCATGTGACAGATGATATGCTAGTAGAAATGCCAAGACTTGGGGACTGCTTGAATGGACATAAGGAATAAGAAACAGCAAAGAGTCAAGGATCAGGACAAATTTGTTATCCTGAATGACTGGAAGATTGATGGTGCTTTGGAAAGAAATAAGGAAATCAGGGAAAAAGATAGGTTTCTGATGGACATAGCTAAATGTTTGATTGAGATGTACAATTAGTTGGTGATGAAGAAGATAC
Organism: Monodelphis domestica; assembly: GCF_027887165.1. Classification (NCBI taxonomy): domain Eukaryota; kingdom Metazoa; phylum Chordata; class Mammalia; order Didelphimorphia; family Didelphidae; genus Monodelphis; species Monodelphis domestica. The sequence goes on along the minus strand of NC_077227.1, from coordinate 119,444,432 downwards.
TGAGACAATGGTTAATGGAGTCAATAATGGAGTAGGAAAGGGAGAGATAAGTGAAGGTGTTTTTTATAATCTACCATCAATATTGATAGTCGAGTTAATCCTTCAAAGTACATTTGCAATTTGACAAATTTTCATGGCATATTAGTAAACTGATGTGGACAGGAATCCTGAAGATTAGCTTATAAAATGACCTACTTTTAGCGCTTACCTACAATATAAATGCACTTTGGAGCAAGCTGCTGACCCCCAGATACATGACATCATTTTCATAACCCAGCAAGCTACCTTTTTTTAATCTCTTAAAATTTTTTTAAACCCTTACTTCTCTGCTTTTATCCTTATTACTTGAAAAACTTACTACTTTTTTCTCTCATGCATAAAATAACAAAAGGAAAATACTTTGTAAATATGTAGTAATAGAATTTTTTCATTAACAATATTCCAAGTGTTCATTCCTCAGTGACCATATTGCAATTCCTGAGGTTTCACTAGGCTTTATTATACAAACAACACCATATCAGTATCCTGCCCCACTTTAAAAAATAAACTCATAAGTTTCATAGTTTGTTTCAAAAAAAGATTACATCCATGTTCACTTATGCAAAGTCAAAGAATTTTTTAAAAAGCATTGTGTTTACAATTAGAATTAGCAATAACAACCCAAAGAATTGACCCAGAATACTTTAGTACTGGTCCCAGCCTCCTCCTCCTCCTCCTTTTTTTTTTGGTAATAAGAATACTTAGTCATTTGGCCCAAATGATTTAATACTAAAACCTCAGCCAATAATCATTCTCCCTTCCTTTGACCTAAAGGAAAACTACTGAAATCATTTTTCTTTTTTTGCAAACTTTTAAAAAAAGGTTAAGATTGATGTTTGTATTTCCAACACCTAGACCTCATGTATTGGCAGAAAATTCAACTTTATTCTGCTCATGCCCTTGGTCTGACCCCTCAAGCCCACCCTTCTGACATTATCAGCAGATGACTTCATTTCTTATTTTAACAGAGAAATCAAGGCCTATCAGTGGGAGCTTCTTGGTTTCTTCATCTGCAAACTGAAGATAATAATAGCACCTATCTAACAGGGTTGCCATGAGGACAAAATGAGGTAAAGTATGTAAAGCTTATTAGAAACTTTAAGCATTATACATCAGCAATTATTACTATTTCTTTATTTCTATCTCTAAATAATCATCTTTAAAAAGACCTTCTCATCCTGCCCTCCTAAAAAAGAAGTGCCTCTCCTCTCAAGGATTAACTGCCTTCCTGATGTTATTGAGGACATTAATTCAACTATTCTATTCCTTCCCTTAATTTCTTTTTTTCTACTTCTTTCATCTGTAGATGACAATCAAATCTATATTTCTAATCAAGAGCACAGTGTACCTGCAGGTTTCTGACTCTTCCTTTTCGACAAATATACAGTTGAGGACCACCCCCATATACAGTTCACCTTGATGTTTTCACTTACTTCTACCTCAAATTCCTTCGGGAGTTCTAGACTCCTGAACTCACCTACCCTGACCTTTGAGAACACCCTTACCTTGAGAATACTCATACCTTCTTAAGTCTTCCAGGAAGACTCCAAGTATGCACTATGAAGCTGAGCTAACAATATTCTCTTTTAACCACTGCAATTACGGTGGTTTTATGATACTCTTTCAAATTAGTGTATGATAAATTGATGTTAATTTTCCAATTTGAGTTTAGGATAAAAGTTTTTTCTTTTTCAATCAAAGAAACTTATTAGAATCTAACACATGAAATCATTATAAATCACATTATCCCAACCTTCAATTAAAAGGAGAAACATACACCACATAATAAATCATTGTTAAAACAGAAAAATCATCCTTGGATGTCATCTCCAAAATGAGACTAGGCTAGATAATCCTTTATAATCTCTTTCTTTAAAAAAAAAAAAAGCCCTTACTTTAGGTCTTAGAATCCATACTGAGTATCAGTTCCAAGGCAGAAGAGTAGTAAGAAGTAGACAATTGAGATTAAGTGACTAGCTCAAGGTAATATAGATAGGAAATGCCTGAGGGCAGATTTAAACTGAGGACTTCCCATATAGAATTCAAGCATTCTATGATTTGAAAATGAATTCTGTATTCTGCATGGTAATAATTTCATTATAAAAAATAAAGTCACTGTGGTCTGAATAACTTCCTGAAAAATCCACCAATAATTTTCTCACAAGGATCCAACTAAAGGATAAATGCCTCTGAAAAGAGAATCAATGTTGCTAACTAAAATTATAAGAAGTTTGTGAAAATTATTATTAGTCTTTTTATCCACATGGAAAATATACATTTCTCTGAATTCAACAAGTCTCAGTGACAACAGAAAAGGTGAAAGAATATTGGATGACCTATGAGTTTAAAAAGGAAAAGAAGCAAATGAGCTCAAGAGTTAAAATTTTTAGTTCTTTTATAAATAACTAATGTTAAACCATTCTATTAGTGAGGCTTTATTCTTTTACTCAAGGACTAGCAGTATCCAATAGTTTTGCATTATATTAGACAAGTGAAATAGTAAATAAACTAGCTAATTCTCTTTCCTAAGGCAATGAATAATTGTCTCTAGGCTATAGACCCAAGTTACTTCATCCTCTAAAATGTTGGCATTTGGGGCTTTGAGGAAACTATAAATTAAAGAGAGCTCAACTTGGAGACATAAACCCCAAGTTTGAAACTCTGCTCTCCTACTTTTTATTTTTGTGACACTGGAATTGTTTAATTTCCCTGAACCTCAGGTCCCTCATCTGTAAAATGGGAGAGGAGGAGGTTGAAATACATGACCTCTAAGATTGCTTCCAAATGGAGGTTCCTTTCCTCATCCAATCCTGTAGCTTAAAATATGCACAGACTGACCCAGAGAAATGTCTACCCCTACTATTTCCTTCTAACTTTTCAAATACTGGAAACCATCAACAAATGCCTATTTTAGATGGAAAGTCTTAGCATTTCAAATTTGCTCTTTTTATCTCAGGTGTTGTTTTTTTTTTAATTGAAGGGAAATTTTTTTTAATGGTATTTGAGGAATGTAGGAAAAGTGATAGAATGGGATTCAGGAGTCCTAGGTCTATCCAAATTGGCCTAAAACAGTGGTGAATCTTTGAACGTGTCACTTAACTTCTGCAGGAGTTGGACTAAATGATCTCTAAAGTTAATTACATGACTTGAAAAGGACTCCAATGATGAATTTTCAAAGCCTTCTTATCTGTTAAGCAAACAGTAATATACAATACTAATCTAACCAATGTAATTATACTCTACATTAACCATTGTAAGTTTTCTTTCATTTAGAAAATTAATTACATAAGAAGACAAAAGTACCCAAATTAAACCTGTCAGTGTCAGCATTTCCCTTTCTTTCTTACTGGGTTTAACATTTTCTTCTGGTGTGGATATACACATTCTATGAAACCACTATCAAGCATAAGTAGTCTCCTATGAACAACAAACAAAAAAATAAATGGTTATTTTAAAGGGGCCTCTCTACTCACAATAGCAAAGTCCTCTAGGTGACAATAATAAGTGAATTAATCTCCTTCATTGGTAAAGTGATAGAATTGGACTAAATGATTTCCAATACTAATGTTTATGAGTCTATGACTAATTTTACTGTGCATGAATAAATAGCCTCTACAAGGTTTCTGGTAAAAGATTTGGGAATAGTCTCCAGTGACTAATCCTCCCCATGTTTTTGGAGAGAGGTTGTTTTGATAATTTCACTATTTATAGTATTATAGAGGCATAAGGTACTATATTTTCATATAATATGAACTTTAGCTATACCTTTCCAATGCCTCTCAGGAAAGACTGATTATTCCCCTGAAACTGATTTATTTGGATAAAGTTGAAGTGGAAATGGATAGGCCAAAAAAAAGGAAAATGAAGGAAGTGTGTCTCTGCCAGTAATCTCCTTTAGAGGCTTAAAGAGCACTCATGTAGTCCCTAATTTAGGCGATGAGAGTTAAGGAAGATAGAGAAGTGGGAAGAATTTTTAATATTCCTATTTAACCATGGGGTAAGAGAATCTTTTTAACATCTGCTTTCAGTGGACTTCAAATTTTAATTAAAATACCTAAAGGGGGAAAAGGCACGGTCCTATTTTGGATTATAGTAATTATTAATGAATTATATTCATTTTATTATTTTCATCTCTATGAATTATATTACATTACACTAATCTCAATCCCCCTTCTCCAGACAAATGTGTCTTCATACCTGTACCTATAGGCTCAAATCTGTTCATACTTTGGGAATAGCTGTAGCCTTGAGCACAATGCATACAACTAACTATTAAACTCAACTAGGAGAGACAGTGCTGATTGCTTAATTTCTAAATTCTTCAGGCTTGTAGCCTGGGTTCTTGAGGATAATTCACATTTAGATAGTGCTTTAAAGTCTTCAAAGTGCTACCTGAGATGCTGACAGTGTTGGTTTTATTATCCCCAATTTTATAGATGAGGAAATGGATTCTGGGGCATGTGAAGATGGGATTGACTCTCCCCTTGTCTATTTTTTAAATTAATCAACCAAAGCTTGAACACCCCTACTTTGCACTAGGTGAGGGAGTTCACAAGCCACTTACAGAACTTCACCCTTTCAACTCAATCAGTCAGAAACTTGTGAATCCTTTGAAGAGAGTACACCCTCATAAAGACAAGAGGTGGAACCTACAACCATTTTCCCCTTGGGCAATGTTAAGCAAATTTAAAGACTGCAATTGGTCACAGGAAGGGACAGGAAGAGACATAAAAAAGGACTATAAAAAGATGATGAATTTCCTGTCCAAGAGATCTTCATTATGAATTTTCAGATTGGAGGATCTTCTCCTTTGGGACTTCCCCTTAGGACTTTGGTTTTTGGCTTCACTTGGACCTAGGACTCTGGCTCTTGGGCTGCTTCTGGTAAGACTGCTCCTGGATCTTCTCCCTCTGGATCTTTTCCTGGTGAGTGAAAAGCTGACCTTCCTTTCCTGGATTCTGGAGAGATTAGTTCTGGAGAGGCCTTCCCTTTTTGGAGGTCAGGTGGGTTGAACCTTACTGAATTCACCACTGAGTCCTCTGGATGAGGGCTGTGAATTTTAGATTCACTCCACCCGGCTTAGTCTTTAGAATTTTAGCAACCAGGAATGTATACACCCCCATTTAAGGATTAACTATGGGGGAGGAAGGTCTATGACTAGAGTGTGCTAGCAAGTGACAAATCAGAAACAATTGACTTGACCTCTGGGCCGTCCAAAGCCAAGTTTAAGCCACCATTAGTACATGTGAGGCACAGGAAGTGATGTAAAGAACTGCCTTTATATTTCACATCACTTCCTATGAGGGGACTTGGCAGTGGAACTTGACTGTGATCAGGAGCTCCAGCATGAGAACAGATTGCTTCCCTTAGACTGTCATGTGGTGAGTGCAAGGCTTACTTCCCTTTCCTTGGCCTTTCTGGAGGCGCAAGCCTCCAAGGAGGCCCCTCATCTTGGAGGAGGCCTTGTGGCTGGAAGCCCTGCTATATTTAAAATATACCACCACCATCCCCCATCCCCTTGGCTGGGGCCTCTGAACTCCTGCCTGGTGTCTCTCACCTTTTCTCTCTTTCTTTCTTCCTTAATATCTTCACTCTATTGTAAATAAACCACCATAAAATTCCATTCTGACTTGAGTATTTCATTGGGATTTAGAATTTAAATCCCTGGCGACCAAATAAAAATATATTCAGTCCAGTCTAACAGGGCTTAATGAGTCCTGCATGGGTTGAGCTGGGGACTGGAGCAACATTTAGGGTGATAAGCTAGACTTCTTACTTTACCCTGTTTCACATTTCTTTACTTTCACTCTCTCCACTTTTTTTTGTAAAGAAAAGCTACTAAAAGTCATTTTAACTTGGGCTGTATTAATTTTAAAATCGGCGAGCACAGTATTATCTTAGAATTCTCATATAACCCATAAAATTTAATTCCTTACAGGGATTAGCTGATTTCCCTGTGCTCCCATAGTTCACTGGTGTCCAAAGCAGAATATAAATACAAACCTCCTGATTCTAAGTTCAGAAGTTTTCTAATTTCCATGGCAAACACTCTCCTGGACCTATGTTACCTATCCAGGCTGTAGGTCACTGGCCAAAAAAAGGAACTCCAAGAACTTCTCTGGAGAGAAACCTGGAACTGGGAAGAAACTAACCCTTAACTAGATAGAGTTCTCTATTCACGTAACCCATCTATCCAAGTTCAATTCAGAGAATTCTTGCAATAATTTGAAGACAATGTGCTATGGGTACTATGATCTTTCTCAAATCCAAGTCCTTTTAAGGTCAGGGCAAACCAGTTCTTGCAGAGTAAGGGACTATCAAAAGACCCAGATATATCTGTGAAAAATCAGCACTTCTCAGGGAGGATCAATCAGTTTAGCACAACTAAGATGTTAGCTTTTGTTTGAACCTTGGCTTAGCCTCAGCTTGGTCACATCTCCTTCAGCATCTCTGATCCTTCCTGACTATCTTAACCTTCCCCTCCTAGCCAGACAAGCTGCCTATTTTGAAAAGTAATTTGGTTCACCTGCCTGATGACCATGGGATTTCCATCTGGACAGGCCCTTTGAGACAGAATTTTAATTGGGAATTCTAGAACCTAGGGCAAATTCTGACTTGTGGAGAAAGAACATCCAATATATATTATTAGGAGTAAAGAGGCAGTTCATCCTATCTGGGGAGACATGCCAACATTTGGTTTCAGGGAGTGAGGAAGAATTCAGGAGATTTCAAAACAGGTATAATATGACCATTGGAGTGTAAATGATCTAGGAAACCCTGTGTGCCAGGTAGCAAAACAGGCAATCCACTCCAGTTTGATATAGTCAGGTGGGCAAAAGATGAGAAATGGTAGGAGAAGGTCATGGTAGAGACAGAATTCTAAGAAGTAATGACAGGATAGTAATCTTTGGCTATTCCCCTAGATGGTATCTTAAGAAAAAAAAATTAGTGCCCACTTTCCCCAAATATTGAAGTATTGGAACAAAGTCTTATTTGCTCCATCTTAGATTTGACTCTGCTTATAGATCATTTAATTAAACCTCAAACTTTTATAAATGAACAATCTAAAATATAAAGATCTCAAATGATTTGTTCAAGGTCACACAGATAGCAGAGGCCAGGTATTCTGACTTCAAATTTAATGGCACAGTACTGCGTCTGGAGTCAGAAAGAATTGACTTCAAATCTGGCCTGAGATAATTAATAACTGTGTGACTCTGGGGAAGTCACTTAAAGTTTCTTCATCTGTAAAAAAAAATCATAGCACCTAGCTCCCAGAGTTATTGAGGCTTAAATGAAATAAAAAGTATTAAGCATTCAACACAAAGCCTGGCACATAGAAGCACTATATAATATTTGGCCATCATCATCTTCAACATCATTATATAACTGTTACTGTAGTTTAGCTCTCCCAAACAAAAGAGTCCCCCATATTCAAGATATTTGCCAATATATCTGTGTAAAACCAATCACATTTCAATTTTATATATACAAACATCTTCTATACACAACTGGACAGTCTAGCCATCCCCTTGGTAGGCAAAGCACAGGAACTGAAACCTAAGTCAATGTGGCCTATTTCTTTCTACCCAGGTTAATCTTTCTGAATTTAGCCTCTACCTCACATGACGGAAGAGTGCTTTCCTGTCTAAATCAATTCACAATCCTGCCTCTCCATAGTCTCTTGTGCTGGAATTCTTTAAATTCTACCTTGACATATAGGGACAGTATTAAATACTGAAATCACAAGTATATTTTAAAAATTCATTTAAATGAAATCTGACCTGTAAACCATTTATCATTGAGTATATAATGTCTAAATAGTTATTCACCATGTCTTAAAACATCTGTCAAGTGTTTTCAATTAAAGTGTCTATGATGGGCTGGTTAAGAAAACTACTTTTAAACAGACTTTTAAAAAAAGTATAAAGAAGGAAAGCAATGAAGAGCCTCTTATTGGCTGGTAGCCAGTGCTTTGAGAATAGAAGGACATTGTGCATAAGGACCACTGGGAAATCTGATTCTGCTCATTTGAGACCCTCATAGCCATTTTCCAACTATGCCTTGTCATACCAAAGGCAAGTTTCTAACAATAATCCATCAAGTTGATAATACAACTAAAATTTGGGGCCTTTCCTTTGTATTTACTTCCAGCAGGCTAATAAAGTCTGTTTGAAGTTCAAATCAATCCTGACAATATATGATCTCTTCAATGGTTTATCCATTTTTCTAGATTAAATTAACATCACCATGAAATAACCCCCACATCCACATCTTCAGCTCTAAATTTTGAGATCCAACCTCACATCATTAACTATCAGGTGGACATTCCCATTTAGGCATTCTAACATCATCCCAAACTCAGTCTATTTAAAACCAAATTCATCAACTTTTCACCAGTTCCTCTCAAAACTTCCTGATCACTATTAAATTGAAAAATGTCTGCCTGCCTGACTGCCATCTATGTATCTATGTATCTATCACAACTGAAGCAACACTTGTTAAGTATATATATATATATATATTAGAGCCCTAGGTGCTAGAGATATTAAGACAATATTAAAACACTTTGAATGTGCTTCCTATTTCCTCCCCCAAGGACCTTAAATACAGTGGGGTCACAGGACATTCCCAGATAAGAATGCAAAATAATATGATAATGAGGAGTGCATTAACAACTTGGTAAAAAAGAGAGCAAGAATGGCTTCAAGAATGGGTAATTTTTTCCTAAGTCTTGAAAGAAGATGAGGATTCTAAGAGGTATGGAAAATTGTTTCCATAAATATATGGAAGCCAGATATAAGAATGTTGCTTTTGAGGACAGCCAGTAGTCTTTGTTCAGAACAGAAATTATTTAGAATAAGATCCTGGCCGTTTGGATAGAAAATAAGACATACAAGAGAAATATTATGGAGGTAGACCTAGTAAAATTGGCTAAATGTAGGAGGTAAGGACGAGGAACGGATGAAAGATTACTTTCAGGCAATGAATCTAGGTGTTTGACCACAAGAACCACAGAGTAATTAACCAAAAAAGGCTAATTTATATACAAGTAGATCTCTATATAAAAGTAGAGATGGATAGAAAAAAGGAAAAAATAAATGATTGATATTGTTATAGACATTTTCTATGATAAAATTCACACATTAAACACAAATAGTAGCAAAACAAAATTCTGTTAGGGGTATCATTGTTGATTCCCCATTCACTGTGCCATATTCAGTCAATCAACAAATCTGCCGATTTTCCCCACTGATGTTTCTTGTGTCTAATTGTTTCTTTCAATTTTCCCTCTCATCACCCTAGGCCAGTGTTGGCAAACCTTTCAGAGATTATGTGCCCAAACTTCACCTTCAATTTGCATGTGAGCCTCCTGCCCTACTGCAGAGAGCAGAGAGAGGAAGTGCTCACATTCATCAGCTGGACAGAGGGGTAAGGGCATATAAAAATATCCTCAGGCACAGAGGAGAGGGAGAACAGAGCAGACTCCTCCTTGCTGCCAGGTGATACATGCCAGGTCTTTGCCAACAAAGCCCTAGGCAGTCCCTTATCATTTCACATCTATACTATTACAGTACATTCTATTTTTTACATCTCTCCCCTTCTAATGAAGAATTTTATTTTGGTCATTCATTAGTGGAGCTTCCCAAACCCCTAAATTCTAAGAAGCATACTAATGTCCAGCTCTTTGTGGCTGTTCCAAACAAAACTCTCAACTCACATATGCTACATTTTAATAATATAGTAGAATATACAGATCAAAGAACTGAAGACATAGGGTCTTGCAGAGTTTACCTTTGGAAACAAACATGGTGTTAAAGAAAGGACACCAGATGTGAATTGGTTATTTTGCAGTCATCCCTTGTCATGTCTATTTATTTTTTTAAACACTTACCTTCTATCTTGGAATCAATAATAAATATCACTTCCAAAGCAAAGACTGGTAAAGGCTAGACAACTGGAAGTAAAGAACTTGCTCAGAGTTGATTTTGTTCATTATCCTTTGTATTTAGGTTTACATTTTCCTTTTAGAAATAGTTGCTATCAAAAAGCATCGGGGATTCCCAGTTTGAGGTTCTATTTCTTTTTCTTACTGTATTATTCTCCATTAAAAGCCTCCCCCAGCACTTTATTACAGTGATGAAATGCCCTCTGAGCCAGTATGGTAGAGTAAAGTCTCTGGAATATTCTACACCAAACTGGAAAACAGTCTGGAATACTGGCCCTGCACCTTGCATCAGCCTCATTAACTCCTTAAACTATAAGGGGCTCATCACTAGGACACCTATCAACCATTAAATGATGAACTGATTTAGATGAATAAGCTTGGGGAAAACTATCTCTGGCATAATGTTTTCACTGCAGTTGGCATTAGTTATGGCAATAGCCACACTGATGAAACCACAAATCCTTAAAGTATTGCAGTATTTACATTTATATAATATAATTCCTTTTCAACCACTAGGCATTTGGAATATTTTCATCTTATGCCATTATTATAATCCTTTAATAGTGGTTTGTTTTTTTAATAAAATTCCTAGAACATGCTCAATAATGAGATTACTGAATCAAAAATCTATAAGATGTAGGTCAAAGTTATTATGGGTGATCATATGAAAAAATGAATGAAAAAGTGCTTTAAAAATGTAAACTTTATTATTATTATTCCTTTATGTCTCAGCTGAAATGAAACTGGATTCATGCAAGAACTTTATGATCAAGAAGCTACTACATAATTCTACTCTCATGTTTTACTTTCCCTAATACCCACAGGATAGAGAGAAATATCACATGGGGTGAGAAAGAGACAGATAGTAAACTGAACAGCTTATTGGTTCTATGTATTTAATGGCTTTAGGCACTAGACCACAAATTCTCGGGTACTTTTGGTAAAGTATTTCATGGGCCCATATGACAGAGAAATTGTATATATTGGAAGGGCAAGGGAGGTAAGAAAGAAATGAGGTCTATTTGGGAATCCATGAATTCAAGGTAAAGACAGTGATTCTTTAATGTGAAGAAGACAGAGGAGTGCACTAGGAACAGAGCAGCTAGTAGTTCTTTAGAAAAGATAAAAAGATCCTGTTGCCAAGATGACCATTTGCATTTCCCACAAGGCTTTCCATGCTTTCTGCCTGGGCATTGGGCTGGTTCCTCAACTCCAAAACCCACTCTGATCAATGTAAAGTGGTTGTCTAATGCTTGGGGCTTTGAATGGCAGGTGGCAGAATGGAGCGATGAAATAGCATCACCTAGCCTTTCTGTTATCATGTAACTTCTAGAGCCGTGTTGGTGAACCTACGGCATGTGTACCAGAGGGGGCTGCTCTGCTCCTCCTCTGAGGACATTTCTCTCATCACATCTCCACTGTCTGAGTAAGGCAAGGGCTCACATGCCACATAAGGGTTGCAGTTTGGGCACCTGGTATAAAAAGGTTGGCCATCCCTGTTGTAGAGCATCTATGACCTTATATGAGGAAATCCAGTTGATCTTGGCTAATGGTTCAGAAGTAAAGACACAAATTAACAGATACATTTTCTGAAACAACAAGCAAATTTCAACTATTTCTTTCATGACAACTATGTTCTATATAACCAAAGCAAAGTAGAAGATTCCAAAAATAGTTGGTTCAGGCAAAAAAAAAAAGTATTTTTTTGTATAGAATGAAAAAAAAATTCAAAACACTTACACAGTCTTCCATTTTACTTTGCCTTAGCTGAACTAATCTATGAAGTAAGTAGGAAGAAATAATTATCAATACCCATCTTATATATTACCATAGCAGAGAAAGAGATAGAGTTACCTCACCCAGGTTTGAAATGGAAACAAATTGCTGCAAAAATTTCTAATATACAATCTTCATCTTGCAGCAAGTGACACTGCTTCTTTTCATGACAAGGACTATCTTTTAATTGGAGAGATAGGCCATACTCTGGGATGATTAAGAAATAAGGGAGGCAAAAGGCATCAAAATTAATGAGGTGATTATTTTAAAGACTCCAAAAAACTTTCTTAAATGAAAATCTAATATAGAAAAGAAATATTATTTGTAATTAACTAAAATAAATCCTACTGTCTCCTATTCAAAGGGAAACATTTGGAATAAAAGGACAAATTATTCATTATTTAGACAAAAGATTACTTTAAAAATGTAAAAGCCCTGAAATTATTTGTATTTTTTCAAAGTAAATGTTAAATTCAATTCATTAACAAAACTCAGTTTCTTAATCTTTAATCATACTATATGACCAATAAATCATAGCACTAGATAGCCCATTCAACATAGTATGACATTCAATTGACCCAGTGACCAATCACAACTTAAGCAAAACAAGTCTAGAAGGGAACTTATTAATATTCATTATTTTCTTCATTCTATGGTGAAAAAGAAAGAGGTATCATGTTGCTTCTGAGAATATTTCTTCAAGAACATCTGGAACAGATCTGAAAAGCTTCCATGAAAAAGTTGAAGATTTGGAAATCGAATTTAATTTCCCACGTATTTTAATAAGAAGCAATAGAAACCTTATATTTTTAGAGATGTTCATCACCATGTGTAACAAAAGGTTAGTGTGTGCTAAATATGCTAGGGACCCACTGCCCAGTTCTATGCCCCAATCTTTAAGTACACAAATATCAGAAAGCAAGCAAGTAAAGTCAAAATCTAAATAAACTGTTTCCAGAGCACAAAAAAAAAAAAAACCGTTGTACATTAATCAATCATTACAAGATATTTAAGTGAATTTAGCAGAAGCTAAATGTAAATCCCTGTGTTTTCGAAAACCAAAGGAATTTCACTTTGTTTCTCATCCATAAAGTGCAGAATCATTCAAGTAAGTTATGTAATGTTTTCATTTATTTTTCTTAAATTTACATCTGGGATGGATAAATATAATGTCGTATACCATTTTTGATGAGAAGCATATGGGTAATGGTTATATTGATCTTATTTTGAAAATTCTTGCTTTCTAAAAACTGAATTGGTACCTTTTACAATGTTAATTAGTAAGAGTAAGGGAGATGAAGCCTTCAGGTCTCTCCAAATCACAGTAAGACCTCCTGTTATTTACCTCATGAAAAGTATTCCTGTCATGGATATGGTAAAAAGTAATAGAAAATAAAATATCTATGATTAATAGATTTTCTTTTTGCCAAATTTAGCCAACTTATGAGTTGACTCCTTTCCATTTCATATCCACATATGAAAAGATAATGCATTTTTAAGTGGAAAAAACTATGCTGACACATCTGGCATCAATAAAATTCACCCCAACATTTTATTGGCTGGCATCCCAACATTCATTATTTTGAGCTGCTGCTGTCTCTCTTCAGGGTCACTCTATCCCATTCCACCTCATAATACACCAGAATGCCTGGACTGCCTTTCAACCCTAAATTGAACTTACTTCTAAATTTGGAAATTTGCTTTCTATTAGGTGACAGTGTATCCTGGCTTTAGACATGGCTGTTACTACACATGTGACAACCTTTCCTAATCACTGTGTTACTCAATGAACGAGTAAAATAGCGTTTAAGGAGGTAACTTACAGGATTTGATGAGACACCTTTTCAGATGGTTTGGTGATAATAGCAAAAGAACCCTACAGAGCTACAAAATACATAACCTCTACAAACAAACTTGTTATTTTGATCCTTCAAAAAATATCCTCAAGAGGGAGAAATCTTCTCACTGACTCTGCTTTCACTTGGAGTAAAAGTATTACTCTACAGATCAGAGACACTCACAGAACACTATAGCTTCAAGAAACCTAAGAGATCGTATACCTAATTCTTGGTCACTCAGCTAGTCACTAGGAGAATCTGGTCTTGAACCTATTTTATGGTTCTTTCTACTAAATTATACTGCCTATCTTGATCCTAATGCCTGGAAATTATGCAGGAAATATAGATAATATGGAAAAATAGTTCATTTTCACATACCTTATCATATCATTTATGATTTGATATACTTAATTTTTGTTTTTCTTTTTAAATAAAAAGTCTTAACCTTATTACATCATCCCTCACAGTTGGGGTGGCCATTCATTTGATTTTTTTAAATTATCAAAAAGGTAATAGGAAATAATTGCTAAGGAGGCCAAAATGGCAGAGTAGAAGTAGGAAAAGCTCAAAACCACCATTAGAATCCTCTCTAACCAATCTTAAAAAAGCCACGAAACAAATACAGGAGTGAAAGAACAAACATAGAGATGGAGTAAAGCAACTTTCAAGCAGAGAACAACTTGAAAGGTAGGCAGAGAGCATCTGAATCCCTGGAGAGAGAGGAGAGTACAGCCAACAGGAGACTAAATCAAGGAGTAAGGAGCAAGCCAAAAGCAAGCCCTCCACTCACCCCCACATCTAGTGTTCCAGTTTCTGAAACTGAGCCCAAACCAACAACCAGATCCTGAGGCCCTGCCTAAGTCAACAGCAAGACACCCCAAAAAACACGCCACAAACTTCCAAACAAGATTTCAATAAGGTCCAAAATCAAAGTGCTAGGCAGTCTGTAATGTGTCTGATCTATATAAGGCCCCTAGATCCCCAGAGAAGATAGTCCCCAAGGTGCCAGACCTTGCTAGCCCTACCCAAAGCTCAAGTGAGAGCCCTAAGGCAAGGCAGTCCACAGTGTTCCTGACCTGATCAAGCATAGAATAATAACAAAAGCTTCCTCCCAAGCCTGAGGCTAGAATTTGAGTCATCAGCAATGTCAGGGGGTATCTGAATTAGCAGTGGGAGGTATCTCACAGAGCTCCCAGCCAACAGACCATCATATCACCTTGAAAGAACTAAAATGGACAGAAACCCAGAAACAAACCTAAAGGTGCCATTGAGGAAGAGTTGAAGTATAACAGAGTGCCCTATTCTTCCTAAGAACTGAGCCTACATTTAGAATAAAACTGAAAGTCAAGAAAAAGGCTGGGAAAATGAGAAAACACTTAAACACACACACACACACACACACACACACACACACACACACACACACACACACCACACCAGCCAACACCTGACCAAAAAAAATTTTATGGGGACAAAGAGCAAGGCACAGACACAGAAGGGGACAGTGAAAGCAAAGCAAACACATGCAAAGCTTCAAAGAAAAATATGAATTGGTATCAGTTTCTGGAAGAGCTCAAAAAAGGATTTCAGAAAGCAATTAAGAGAGGCAGAGGAAAAATGGGGATGAGTAATAAAAACAATGCAAAGAGAAATGGGCAAAATGAAAAAGGAGGTTCAAAAGCCCATGAAAGAGAATCAATCCCAAAAAAATCAGAATTGGGCAACTAGAAACAAATGATCTCATGAGACATCAAGAAATAAAAAAACAAAACCAAAAGAACAACAATACAAAAACAAACAGAAGAAAATGAGAAAAATTTCATTGAAAAAACAACAGACCTGGAAAATAGATCAGGAACAGACAATTTAAGAATTATTGGAATATCTGAAAGCCACCCCCCCAAAAGCCATGATATCATAACACAAGCAATTATCATAGAAAACTGCCCTAATATTCTTGAACAAGAGTAGAATAGAAATTGAAAGAATCCATCCACTGATCACCTCCAGAAAGAAATTCCCAAATGACAATTCCAAACATAAGACCCCAAAAAAAGCCTAAAGAGGTAAATAAGAAAGAAAAAGTTTAAGGTTCTCAATAATATGGTCAATCTGTGTGTATTCCTATATGGAAAGAGAGTGGTGAGAGGCAAAACGTAAATCTTAATATCCCCTTAACTGGCTCAGAGAGGGTATAACAACCATATTCATTGGAGTTTAGAATTCCAAGTTAGCCTAAATATAAGTAAGAGGAGAATAAGAGAAGGGCAGGAGAAGGTGATAATAGGAGGGAAGGAAAGTAGGTGTGGGTGATAAAAAGCAAAACACCTGTGAGGAGGGACATTGTGAAACGTGAATAGGATGAACTCACCAACAAAACAGAAGCAAATGGCAGAGTGGAATAAAAACCAGAATCTTACTATATGTTATTTATAATAAATACATCTGAGTCAAGGTGATACACAGACTAAAGGTAAGAAGCTGGAGAATTTATTTTGCATCATCTGAAGTAAAAAAAAAGCAGTTGTAGTGATCATAATCTCGACAAAACTAAAGCAAAAATATATCTGAGAAAAGAGCTAAGGAAGAAAATTATGTCTAAAAGGTACTTTAAACAATGAAGTAATATCAGTACTAAACATATATACACCAAATAGTATAGCCTCTAAATTTCTGAAGGAGAAATTAAATGAGCTTCAGAAGGAAATAGATAGTAAAACTATACTAGTGGGAGACTTCAAACTTCCCCCTTTCAGATTGAGATAAATCAAAACATAAACAAGAAAGAAGTAAAGGAAATAAATGAAATATTAGAAAAGTTAGAAATAATGGATATCTGAAGAGAACTGAATGGGAATAGAAAGAAATATACCTTCTTTTTGGCAGTGCATGGTTCCTACCTGTTATAAGGAAATGAGCAGGAGCTGCTGAAAAGGCAAAAGGAGGAAGGTTCTGGAATTTTGGAGAAGTGAAAGGACTGTTGCTTCTTCTAACAGACAGTGTAAATCTTAAAATTTCTTAGACTTATGAATGTTGGAAATTTCACCATTGGGAAATTTCATACTTGGAAAAAATTTCCTACTGATAGTAAGAACTCTATTGGAATGTGAAACCCCTTGGCATGGGAGGATCTTTCTCCTCCCTACTTAAGACTACTTTAGGACAGAAACCTTTTGCTAAACAATGGAAAGGGCTTTGACCTATGCTTAAGCATAGAACAGGAAGTTCTTTGAGTCATGATTGATTTTAGAATTGATACAATAGAGATACTTGGAATGACAGAACCAGGTCTTGGAAAATACAATCTCCACCCTATTTAGAGTAACAGGATTTAAGAAGGGCTGCAGCAAAGACCAAGATTTAATTATTTGAGAATATGACCTTCAACAGACATGTGCAAAGCCACAGACCTCTGGGCAGTCCTGGGTTAAACTAGAGCCACCATTGGCACAGGAGAGACATGGACAGTGATTGGTAGATGTGAGAACTGATGGGAGGGAACTGAGATGGTTTCCTTAAAGATAGCAGGGTCTGAGGACAGAGGGAAGAGAGTTTTTTTGCTCTGAGAGGAGGAGGTTTTGCTCTGAAGGAGTCTGAGAGGAGAGAGGTCCTGGAGGGAGATCTCCTGGAGAGGTCTTGAAGGAGGCTGTGGAAGGAGAACTCAGGAGGAGTCAGGAGGAGAAGGCTCTGGAAACATTTCTTGAAAGGAGGCTCTCTTGAAGGTGGAGCCTGAGGTTGGCATGAGATGCCTTACCTAGAGAGATCTTGGGTGAGTGATAAAACCAACTGATTGATTTATTCATTCTTATTCTTTTCTTACTTTCTCTCTTTTTCTATTGATTTAATCAGTGTATTATAAATTAAATTTCTCTATAAAACCCAGTTGGCTTGGGCATATTCATAAATTGGGAATATATTCCCTGGCGACCATCTTATATTTATATAAAACCAAGACACAGTAGTGAAACATATTTTCTGCGGTCAAATTTACTCACTCTCTCTTATATCTATCACAATTTATATCTTCCACCATTTTAACTCACTACAGTTTAAGACCTCAACCATTTTAAATCTCACAACAGTTAAGCAGGAGGCAGGAGGTGGAGTTTGTCTAGTCTTCTAGGGTGGACCCAGAGAACTAGCTATTCTCTCTCCTGTGGCTTTCCTTGTGATCCATCTTACCAACAACCTGTTCCTATGTATCCTGTTGATGCTGACTGAGGCATATTCCTACAGAGCTGCCTGAGACACCTAAAGCCATCTGTCAGTGAGACCTTCCTTTGAAGCCCTGTTCTTACTTACCTTCCAATCTTACTACCTCAATCACCATCTGGGGGTGAGGGAGGGGATTTGGGTTAGTGAAGTGTATTGTATTATAGGAATTGGGACTCTTAGGTAGAGAGGTAACTGACAGTGCAAATACCATCTCTCTGAAGCTACCAACTAGATTTGGTGGGAGGTTTATTTATATTCTTTAGATAGATCATCCCAATTCTTTTCGCTTCCTTCCCTTATCTTAAATAAACCCTCTTTAATAGCATTTGTATCTTGTAAGCTTTATCCTGTTGGCCTTCCCAAAACATTTGTCCTTCTGATATTGGTCCTAAACAATCATTCCTTGACCCACTAAAATCCTATTACCATCAGGTATCTTTCTAGAAACAATTATTTTAGTTATATACAATTATTTCATATCCAAAATCTGACTATATATTAGGATATTGAAAACTTCACAATCAAATGCAAAAATAGTAAATGCATCTTTTCAGATCATAATTCAATAAAAATATGAAGCAATAAAGCTCCATGGAAAGGCAAATCAGGAATTAACTGGAAAATAAATAACCTAATGCTAAAAATGGGTGGGTCAAATAATAAATTATAGAAGCAATCAATACTTTTATTAAGGAGAATGACAATGAGGAGAAAACATATCAAAATTTATGGGATATAGCCAAAGCAGTATTATGGGTAAAATTAACAACTCTATAAACACTTATATCAATAAAACAGAGAAAATGAGGACCAATGAATTGGACATACAATTTTAAAAACTAGAAAAAGAAAAAAAAATGTAAACTCAAAGATTATATTGGAAATCCTAAAAATAAAAGGAGAAATTAATAAAATTAAAATTAAGAGAACCAACTGCTTTTTTGAAAAACAAACAAAACACTAATTAATTTGTTTAAAAAAGTAAAGAAAATCAAATAATCATTTTCAAAAATGAAAATGGTGAAGTCACAACCAAAGAAGAGAAAATTAAAGCAATTATTAGAAACTATTTTGCCCAATTATATGCCAATTCATCTGATAATCTAAGTGAAATGGATGAATATTTACAAAAATGCAAAATGCCCAAAATACAAAAAGAGGAAATAGAATAATAAATAAATAATAAAATAAACCCATTTCAGGAAAAGGAATTGAACAAGCCATCAAAGAACTTCCTAATAGAAAATCCCCTGGGGTAGATGGATTCACAAGTTAATTCTACCAAACATTTAAAGAAAATTAATCCCAATACTATATAAACTATTTGGGAAAAATAGGCAGAGAAGGGAACCTACCAAATTCTTTTTATGAAATAAATATGGTACTGTTGGTACCTAAGCCAGGAAGAGCAAAATCTGAGAAAGAAAATTAAAGACCAATTTCATTAATATATAGATGAAAAAATTTTAAATAAGATACTAGCAAGGAGACTACAGAAATATATTACAAGGATCATTCACTATGACCAGGTGGGCTTTACCCCAGGAATGCAGGGCTGGTTTAATAGTAGGAAAACTATCATAACTGACTGAAACAATAATCAAACTAACAGAAATCACATGATTATTTCAGTAGATGAAGAAAAAGCCTTGACAAAATACAAACCCCTTCTTATTAAAAATTTAAAAGCATAGGAATAAGTAGGTCATTCCTTAAAATAAGTAATATCGACCTAATACCTTAAGCAAGTATCAACTGCAATGGGGATAACTTAGAAGCCTTCCCAATAATATCAGGAGTGAAGCAAAGATGCCCATTATCACCCCTATTATTTTATCCTGTATTAGAAATGCTAGTTTAGCAATAAGGCAAGAAAAAGAAATTGAAGGAATTAGGCAACGAGGAAACTAAACTATCACTCTTTGCTGATGATATGATGGTACTTAAAGAATCCTGAGAATCAAATGAAAAACCAGTTGAAATAATACCTTTGTGTAAAATAAAACTTATTATTAGCATAAATGGTTTAGTTCACTGGATAAGGTGGTATACCAGTGAGTTATTGGGTGGTTTGTGACAGCAGCAAAAGGGTGTGAAGGAAAGCTTATGTTAGAGAAGAAATGGCAGCTCCTTCTCTCTCACTCAAGTGATAACAGGCTGTCAGGTATCACTTGATCCCCCTTGAGGAAATGACTGAGGAGATTTGATGTCTCTCTCCCCAGTCAGCCCCACTTGTGGATAGTTTCTGTATCTCTTCCTCAATGAGGATTTAGTGGTAGATCTTGGCCAAGGTGTTACCACAGAGGGAATGATGTCAGATGCACTTTGTGAGACCAGTTCCTAGTTTTTGAGGTAACTCTTCCTAAAATTAATGAAAGGTCAATACAAATATCTGACTACTTCAGTGGGGTTTATTATTGGTGTTAGGGTAAACTGGATGAGGGAAGAGGGGATAGGAGGGCCTGCCAAAATCCTATGCGTTCCGTAATCTGATGGGCCTGTAACAGTGCCCAACAGACATTTCCACTCCTTCCCAGCTAAATATCCCCTTTCTATAGCTTAATCACCAGTTTGTCCTATGAGAAATAAGTAGAAAATAGTTCAGGGAGGCAGGGAAGTCATGGGAGGTGTCCCCTACTTTAAGTAATCCTTCAGCCCCCCAAAATTGGACTTTGCAGCTTCAGGTCCCAAGTCAGAAGACCCAGAGGTTCCTCAAAATCCCCTCAGAACTGTTTATCCTCCCAGAAGTCTTTGCTCTTCAGCTGCCACTCAACTTCTTTCAGACCTCATCTCCAGAATGCCAAATCTCCCTGCCACCCATCCTTACATTTGGTAAAGTTGCAGGATACAAAACAAATCCACATAAATCATCAGAATTTCTATATGTTACCAACAAAATCCAGCAGCACAAACTAGAAAGAGAAATTCCATTTAAAATCATTAGACAGTATGAAATACTTGTGAATCTACTTGCCAAGGCAAACATGGGACTTTATGAACACAATTATAAAATACTTTTAACACAACTAAAGACAAATCTAAACAATTGGAAAATTATTAATTATTCATGGGTAAGCCACAGTAATATAACAAAAATGACAATTCAACCAAAATAATTTACTTATTTAATACCATATCAATCAAAATACCAATTATTTTATAGAATTTGAAAAAATAATAAAATTCATCTAGAAGAAAAAAAGTCAAGAATATCAAAGAACTCATGGGAAAAAAATGTGAAGGAAGATAGCCTAGCAGTATCAGATCTCAAACTATACTGTAAAGCATCAATCATCAAAACAATCTGATACTGGCTAAGAAACAGAATGGAAGATCAATGAAGACTATTAGATACACAATATACACAGGTAAATGACCTTACCAACCTAATGTTTGATAAACCCAAAGATTCAGCTTTTGGAGTAAGAACTCACTCTGTAACAAAAACTGCTAGGAAAATTGGAAAACAGTATGCAGAAGTTAAGAGTAGACCAATATCTCACACCCTACACCAAGATAGGTCAAAATGGATATATGATTTAGATATAAAGAATGATACTGTAACTAAATTAGAAGAACACAGAACAGTTTACCTGGCAGATCTTTGGACAAGGGAACAATTTATGATCAAACAAAAGATAAAGAGTATTATAAAATATAAAATGAATAATTTTGATCATATTAAATTAAAAAGCTTTAGGACAGATGAAACTAATATAACCATCATTAGAAGGGAAACAACAAACTGGGAAAACATTTTTATAATAAATTTCTCTGATAAAGGTCTCATTTCCTTAAATTTATAGAGAATTAAGTTAAATTTCTATGAATACCAGCCATTCCCAAATTGACAAATAGTCAAAGGATACAAACAAATCAGAATCATCAATAATCATATGAGAAAATGTTCTAAATCTCTCTTGATTAGAGAAATGCAAATTAAAACAATGCTGAGGTACCACCTTGCACCTATCAGACTGATCAATATGGCAGGAGAGCAAAGTGGTCGATGTTGATGGGAATGTGGCAAATTGGAACACTAATGCTTTGTTGGTAAGAATTGTGAACTAATCCAGCCATTCTGGAGAGCAATTTGGAACTATGTTCAAAGGGCTATTTACCTCTACTGGGTCTATATCCCAAAGTGATAATAAAAAAGGAGAAAGAATCTACTTATACAAAAATAATTATAACTGTTCTTTTTATACTGTCAAAGAATTGGAAATTGAAGGAATGTCTATCTATTAATTGGGGAAAGCTGAACAAATTGTAGTACATGTTGGTGATGGAATACTATTGTGCTATAAAAAATGAAAGTAAGATGATTTCTGAAAAAGCTGAAATAATCTGCAGGAAGTGATGCAAAGTGAAATGAGAAGAACTGGGAGAACATTGTACATGATAACAGCAATATTGGACAATGATCATCTGTGAAAACTTGTCTACACTCTGTAATGCAACGATCTAGGACAATCCTGAAAGACTTACGACAGGGAATGTCATCCACCTCCAGAGAAAGAAATGTTGGAGTCATCTTTCACGTTAATGTATTAATGGATTTATTTTGAATTTTGGTTATGTATGAGTGTGCTCTTACAGGAATGATCAATATGGAAGTGTACTTTGCATGACAATAAAAATAAAATTACCACCTCAGGACCTTTTCTAGTTCTATTTTATCTGTGTGAAGGTATGGTTGCTACAAAAGCGAACTTTATTATAGATGTAAAAATTCTCATGGTTTTGTACAAGGGTAGAATAACATTTTCTATTTTATTTTTAATCTCCTTAATGCTCAGCAGTTTATTAGCAACAGCTGTCCATGAAACTGCATGAGTACTCAGAGCCATTCAAAAGCAAGTTTCAAAAGGCATGGAGAAGGCATGGTTCCATAAGCAAGTTGAATAGCTGTGCTTGTTGAATGCTTTATTTCATAAGCAGGTGTGTTTCATGCATCTAAATGTCACAATATTTCAGAAAATTTTCTAGACTAACAGTTCTAAGATTCAGGCAAATGACTAATGATACTAAGGGGCATCTCGAAACCAAAAGACAAGCTAGTACTGTTTATTCAAACACAAATAATTTTCAGCAAAGAGTCCTATAGCTTCACAGCAAAAAAGTTCAAGTAAAGACTAAATAAAGAAATTACCTTCATCAGATTTCAGTCACAAAGAAGGTAAAGGAGAACCTGAAAATCTTGAGTCAATTGAATTCACATTAAGAAATGTTTGATTGAATAATTTTAAATGTAAACACACAAATCAGGAGCAGGGAAGAAGCTCATTTAAGCATTAAGGAAGCAAATCCATAGAAACTGATGAATAGGAGTAGCTAAATGGCTTAGTGGACAGAGTGCCAAGCCTGGAGATGGGAAGACTTGGGTTCGAATTTAACCTTAGACACTTCCTAGCTGTGTCATCCTAGGCAAGTCACTTAACCTCAATTGCCTAGCCCTTACCACTCTTCTGCTTTGGAATAAATACTCAGTACTATTTCAAAAACAGAAGTTATGGGTTATAAAAAAGAATTGATGGATAAATTTAGTCACAGGTAAAAAGGAAATTCCAGACAGGTAAGTGGTGATTAAAGAGAGAAAGGACACAATTAAAATGAGTCATTAAATATCATTTCTAGACACTTCAGGTCTTATAAAAGGTTGACTATTCCATTGAATAGAAGTTAGATCACAGAGAAATAAGAATAAGAAAAGTGTGAGGAAGGAGAACTATCTTACAGATTGTTTTTATGTGTTTAAATGTATTATAGATTCATATGCTAAATAAGAGAAATTAAAAGCACAGTCCTACCTAGCACATTGCCTGGAGGCACTTCATGTAGATCCTCTAGTTCCCTTCCCATCAAAAGGTAAAGATTTTCCAAAGTACAACAAGCCATATGGGGAATTGATGGAAGATCATCTGAAGAAGCCGAAAAGCCTAACGGCACCTAGTCAAAGAGAATAACTGATGGTAAAACACACATTTCATAAAATGAAAATGTACCCATTCCAATCAACAAATAGATGCAACATATTATAAGCAAAAAAATTATGCTAGGGGCAATGAATCCTTTAAAACAGTCCTTAACCTTGAAGAGATTTTACCATATTGGGGAAGACAAGATCCATTCACATAAAAAGATAACTAACAATATATAATGGGGGAGAACAAGGGCCAAATTAGAAGTATAAATAATTAGTCTTCTGCTAAAGGACTATTGTGGCCTGGTAGGAATAGGGAGAATAAAATAAAGATCAACACTGGAAATAGGAAAAGACCATAAAGGATGAAAAGGATTCAGATGGTCAGAAGGACAAGGTTGGTCTTTCAACTGGGTAATGGTCTAAGCAAAGGGAAACTGCAAACCCTGAGCCAAGACACAAAGTATATCCCATAAAAAGGGAGTATGCCATGCTGACCAAAGAGGAGATAATGATGACACATAAGATTAGAAAGGAAGGTTGCAGTCCCATTTCAGAGGCCTTGAGGCCAATCTAAAAAATCTAACTTCAACTCAAGGTTGGAAGAGGATTCTGAGCAGGAAGATGAATTGATGAAAATTTTAAATAAAAGATACTTTATGAGACCATGATTGTTGAGCTGATGTTGAGTCAACCTGGATCACTAAAGCCAGAAAATCAAGAGAGCTAGTAATCTAAGAATTCTTCAGAAGGATAAAGATAGCTAGCATTTATTTATATCATACTTTAAGTAGCAATTTACAAATGTTCCCTTTTTTTATCCCCACAACAACCCTGGGAGGGAGTTGCTATTATTATCACCATTTGAGGAAACTGAGGTAAACAGAAATTAAGCATCTGAAGCAGGATTTTAATTCCATCTTCCTGACTCCACATCCAGAAAGTACTATATCCACTGCACTACCCAGCAGCCTACAGAATAGGAATTCCCAAAGGCCTCCTGGTTAGGTGAGTAATCCTACTTCAGTCAATAATAGGTATAAAGCAAATAAGCACTAAAACTGAAAAATAACATAACTAAGAACAGAAAATAATATTTATCACTCTGTGAGGAGTCAACCCACAATCCCAGTAAGCTCAGGCGGTCCCTCTCCAGTAGCTGCCAAGGCTTTCATCTCTGAGTTACCTTCCATGTGCCAGGCAGGTGTGAAGATAGGATTAACTCTCCCCTTGTCTATTTTTAGCTAATCATATCAAGAACTTAAAGTACCCCTACTTACCATTAAGTATGAGAGTTCACAAGTCACTTACTAAAGTAAGTGACAACTCCAAAGGCCACTGCCCGCCCCCCCCCCCCCCCCCCCGCACCGGCAGTGCTAGGCAAATTGGAAGACTGCCATTGGTTTCTGTGTAGGAGAAGTGACACAAAGTGATGTGGAAAAAAGGGGTATAAAAAGAGACCAACATGATCTAGCATTCTTTCCCTTCCTAGTGTTTGGACAGATTGGTTTCGGAGATCCCTGCCTTAGCTTGGAGACCTTTTCCTTGGATCCTGCATCGATTTGCTGGTGAGTGACTCAGACTTCCATGTGAAGACTGGAACTTTGTTGGGGAGCAAGCTGACTTTCATCAGATCAGCACTTAGGGTAAACTAAGCAATTTCTTACCTCTTTCCCTCCTACATTTCATACTTCAACTCTATCTCTTCCTCATTAAAAATAAAAGCTGCTAACAGTATTGTTTTTTTTTTCTGTCTTAGGGATATTTTTAATTTGGCAACCAAAACATTGAATTTATAACTCTCTTATTTAATCAAAACCCCAATTTAACCCCTACACAGGTATCCTCTCTCTATAATGGGGATTCTCACGCTGACTCTTCCATCAGGATGGGAGTTCCTTTGGGGCAGGGATTATTTCTGTCTTTTTTTTAATCCTTAGCACACTGCCTGATGCAGAGTAAATGATTAGAAAATACTTGCTGACTTGGCTTTTTGTGAACATACACAATAGCCTGACTCGGTGCCCATACAGATCAAACCAAAAGAGCACCCTAGAAGCATGTGTCATTTGTGGATAGAGTTTCAAAGAAACTCAGCACAGGATTAAGACTGTGATGACTCTCTGAAAGGAGAAAATTAATTTATCTAAACACGTATTATCAGATGTTTATTATGTGCTAGCTTACTGTGCTGGGTGTGGCACTACAAAGAAAAAAATAAAAACATTCTTCTTGGAGAAAACTCCCCAAAAAGCACAACATAATTTACAGAGGTCAGAACAGGGAAAGGAAGGTACTAGGGTAAGGACTAACAACCAAGTGAGAATCAGAAAAGGCCTTGTAAGAAGTGGAAATTGAGATGGTCCTTGAAAGGAACTATGGGTTTCATAAGATAAGTGAGGAGTTAGAGAATTATAGGCATAGGGAAAATGTTTTATGTAAAATAGTATGTAGGTTGGTAGGAAGTAATGTATAATCAGCCTGGAAAAATCAGAATCAAACTGTAAAGCTTTCAAATGCCTAAAAGGAATTTGTATTTGATCCTGGAAAGAATAGGGAGCCACTAAAAGTTCTTGAGCAGAAGAGTAAGAGCCAGCAAACAAGTTTGTGCTAAAAGATGGGGTCAGATGTGTGCTCTAAGAATATCACTCTGGTATTAGGTGAGGGAGGATAATTAATATTATTTTTCTATAAGATGGGCCACACAAATATCAATCAGACTTATATGAATTTCCAAAAACATTTCATTTAGTAGGTCAGGCAGGCTTTGATGCTGCAATATTATCAAAGTGATAGGAATTGGGATGATTTGAGGTGGCCATAATCTTTGTAACAACTGATCAATATTTTCAAACAAACAAAAAATCCCTTAGTCATTTAGGCAAAATTCCAGCATTCAGATATTAATGGAAAAAAGATTTAAAAGAAGTAGTTGGCACATTAATAATAATAAATTTGCAATTATATTATAATATTTATGTGTAAACCAAATCACCAAGATAATTACAAATGGGTTTTTATAAATCCCATCACCCCACATTTAACAATTCAAAAAATTTACTCATCCACATTTAAAGTGCTTCTTGCTAAATCAGGATATATTAGGAAACAAGAGTCCTCTATGTTATAATTTATTCCTTCAGCTATGCTTTCCCAGGAATCAGTTACTAATTTAAAAGAAACTTATAAAATTGTCTGGGCAATCCAGAACCTTGGCTCAGCATCAAGGTAGCCTGACAGTGATAGCTTCCTATTCCTATCTCTCCCACACTCTCTTCTGGGTGTGATTCATGCTAAGACTTGCCCTTTACCTGCCTAACTACAAACAAGATATATAGGTTGGTGTTCAGAAATACAATTATCTAGTGTTTTTCTTTACCTTTGTTGCACTCAGGTTCCACAGTAGCCATCTGGGGATAAAGTTCAATCTAACTCAACTGCCATGCTATGTAAACATTGCCAGTTGTCTCACCATAGCCTCACAATGCTACCTTAGGCTGAGTCCCAGTATACTGAAGTGTTTTTTCATATTTTGCTTCATCTCATTGTCCCAGAGTAACAATGAGTTTTGCTATTAATTTCCTTAGGAGGTGGTTTTCCCTCTGTTGTTTTTTTCTACAGTACAACTGATCTAAAATCTCCAGCTCAGAGTTATAGAGCCTTAGATTTAAATGTAAAATTGTCTAACATGTGACAATGTGTTTTTGTTTTAATAGGATTAACAAGAATATATAAGCTACCCACAAACCAAATCTGATTCAAAGCTATGAAAGAAATTTGTTTTTGATTTGGAGTAGAGGCCCATGTGTCCAGAACACACTCTCTGATGATGGTACACGTGTTCAAATTAAAGGCTAATTTTTTGAAAACAAAATGGATCTCAACTCTTAGCAGGTCCAAAAACAATCTGAGACATATTGAAAGAAGGACCACACATTAGTAAATATTTAGCTCTAATTCTTACCCTTTGCAAAAATTCAGCAGGATCATATTTGGGGCCCAAGACAAAAATTTTCTGTCCTCTTCGAGCCACACCACTAAATACTCGAGCAAAAGCAATGAAAGAATCTTTGTCCTCTGCTTCTTGCATAGCAGGTTTTAAGGTGATAGTCTCAACTGGACTAGTCAGCTGCTCATCATCTAATTAAAGGAAAAAGGGAATAAAATATTATTTTTACCACCAAGGAAAGGCCAGGGAAAGAACAAAAGGAAATAGCAACTCTACACATTTTAATCAACCATCAGATAAAAAATATTAAGGAAAAGAGGGGAAAACTGGGGGTAAAAAAGCAATAGAATAGATAGGGCTTAATTAGAATAAGAAAAATGGAGGATGATCTACAGTTTGGAAAGAGCCAAAAGTCGCATACCACAGCAAGCAAGGAGCAAATGCTTTTAAACTGATGGAACAAAACTCATTTTTGTATCTGAATTAGGGTTGATAGTGACAGCCTTTTAGCTATGACCCACAAGTCTCCTACATTTCATTTTTTAAGCAATTAGTGTGGTCATACATAAATGAAGAGAGACAGAGCAATTTGTGAAAAGACCACTGAACTAGGGAATCCTGGCTCTACCCCTCACTCTAGTTGGGTGACTAAAGCAAGTCATCTGCCCTTTTGAATCCTCAGTTTCCTGAATTGCAAGAGAAGGACAAGGTTCACACAGGATGGCAGGGACCAAATGAGACAATATATATGACTATCTTAAAATTGTGAAATGCTATACATTGCAATATTTTAAGGATCTGTGATCTCACTGGTGAGGATATTTGGAATGCAAACCCTCTGTGTCTCAGCAGATGTTCTTTCTTGAATTTCTACAGCTGGAAAAATGCACCAGGCCAACATCTTTCTAATGATGATATATCTCTCTGAACATAGTGGAGTTGTTAAGTGGTCGGCTACAAACTAGAAAAGTACTCAAAGCCATTCTCACTGGACACAATATACCAAACCTCATGCCCTGTTTATATGCCCTTCAGGAGTCCAAGGTCCCCTCCATGACAAAGATGAGGCATTAGGATACATCTTTAGTAGAGTTGGATGAAGGAGTTGCTTTATTTCCAAACAAGGCTTTTCAAATTATGGGAAAAAAGTAGAAAACACCATACATCCTTTTAAATATAGAGCAAGACAACATCAAGAATAATACTTTTTGTCTCTTCTTTCTTTGGACCGATTTCAGATGCATTATTTCCAACAAGTGTTGGTTCCAATGACATTTGCCCCTGAGCAGCAGCCAACTTTTCTGCATGCCTTCGTCTCGCAAATTCCCGCCTTTGAGCAATTTCTTCTGGAGTTAGAGGCCTGCATAACATTACAAAATTGTTAACTCTTGGAAACCACAGGAGATTTCTAATAAATTCAAAGAAGCAATGATTGTTACTATGGCATGGTGAGGAAGAGCTAAATCCCAGTTGTTTACCAGTAAGTTCATTTCACCAAAGCTACCTAACTCCCAGACCAAGTGATTCTGGATGGTACTTGCAATGGGGCTTTAACGAATTCTTGATCCCAGGTAAGTATTAAATAATATAACTGAGTTTCTTAGAACCCAAAGAAGAGCCTTTAAGGAGGACTAAGAACCCTTCTAAAGGGTTCAGGAATCTGTAGCAGCTAGATCTGCTGGAAAGAAGGCTAGATTTAGAATCAGGAGTCTTGGTGGTTTTGGCAGTAATCACTGGTGTGACTCTTCACAAGTCACCATTATCTGTAAAATGTAAAATAATAATTATTCATCCTATCCACCTCACATCTTAATTATGAAGAAAGCATTTTGTATAAATTGCTACATAAATGTATGCTAATGTTATTATTAATATTATCATCAACGATCTGCAGAGAATTAATCTTAGTATAATTAGCTAGGTTTTAATACCCTGCCCACATCAAACAAACAAACAAATACCTGGACAAAAAAAGAGAAAGAAAAGACACCTTCATTGCAGTTGCATCAGAAAAGGTCAAGCCAAGATTAGGGGCCAAAGGATTCAAAGAGTGAGCTGAAATGATTATCACAAACTATAAAATTCAATTAAACACATATTTACTTAGAGCCTAATGTGTACAAGTCTAAGCTAGACCCAAAAGAGAATAAAAGGAAGAATGAAATATGGTGCCTCGGAAAACTTAAAATTGAGGAAGAGAACTCAGACAAATACACAAATAACTATAACACAAGAAGGAATGTGGAGGCAGCTAGGTGGCTTTGAAAGGCAAGCACTGACATGGGAGGTGAGAGAAACAGAGAGAGACAAAAAGCAATCAAGAGAGACAGAGACAGAGACAAGAGAGAGAAGTGCTCACTTAATTATCCTTCTATATTTCTTCTGTTCTTTCTAGCTAAATTCCTCAAAAAGTCTGTTTATAGTAGATACCATCATTTTCTCTCCTTCCTTTTCACCCCTTATACAATATGGCTTCTAACTTACTATTTTACAGAAACCACATCCTCCAAAAAGTTATTAATGATCTCTAAGTTCCCCCCAAAAATGGCCTTTTCTCAATTCTCATTCTCTTAGACCTCTTTGTAGCATATGACATTGTTGATGACTCTTTGATACTCTCTTCTCTCTAGGTTTTGGGAACACCACTCTCTCCTGGTTTTCCTCCTTGAGATTATGTTTACTGTAGTTAGCTCTTAGGGTTTCATCCTGAGCAGCCTTCTCATTTCTTTTTATTCAACTTCACCAGGTGAGCTCATCAACTCCCAGGGATTTAATTGTCATGTCTATATGGATTATTCTCAAATCTAGCCATCTTCCACCATTCTCTCTGCTGACCTCCAGTCTCACATACCCAAATGCCTTTCAGACATAATGAACTGGATGTTAAATAGACATCTTAAACACAGCACATCTAAAACAGAACTTATTTTCTTTCTCCCTAAGCTCGCCCCACCTCTACCTTCTCTATTACTGTAGAGAACAACTCTATCTTCCCAGTCCCTCAGGCTCCAACCTCACACTCATTCTGGATTCCTTGTTATCCCTCACCTCCCATACCCAAGCTGTTGCCAAGGCCTGCTAATTTCATTCTTGCAACATTTCTGGAATATGTTCTTTTCTCTCCTCTAGCATTACCACCTATTTTAGCGCAGGCCCTCATTTACTTCATGCCTCAGCTACTGCAATAGCCTCCTGGGAAGTCTGCCTGCCTTGATTCCTCCCCACTCCAATCCATGCTACATTCAATCTCTACAGTGACTTCCCTAAAATGTTTTTCTTATCATATCCCTTCCTCTACTCAATAAACTCCAATAGTTTTCTATTCTAAGAGCTAATAGAAAATGCTGTTTGCACCCCTTACTGATTCTCTTCAATCTCCAGTGACACTAGCCTCCTGGCTTTTTCCACAAACAAGGTATTCCATCTCTCACCTCTGCATATTTTCTCTGGCTGCCCCCTATGCCTGAAACACTCTCCCTCCTCTACTGCAACTACTAACCTCCCTGGCTTCAAGTCCCAACTAAAATCCCACCTTCTATTGGAATCTTTCCCTGAATCCTCTTAATTCTGGTGCTTTCTCTATTATTTCCTACTCATCATGTATATAAGCTTGAATCTGAAGTGTAAGTAACAAATAGATTTAAGGGATTAAATGTGGTAGACAGAGTTCCTGAAGAGCCATGGACAAAGATTTGCAATATTGCATAGGATGCAGCAATAGCAAACATTCCAAGGAAAAAGAAGAGCAAGAAAGCAAAACTGCTACCTGATGAGATTTTGCAAATAGTTGAGGAAAGAAAAAAAGAGTAAGGGAAAAGAGGAAGGGAAAGATATAGACACTGAATACTGAATTCCAGAGAACAGAGAACAGAAAGGGGAGATAAGGTTTTCTTAAATAAGCAATGTAAAGAAATAAAGAGAAAACCTCAGAATGGGAAAGACAAACAATCTCTTCAAGAAAATTCAAGATATCAAGGAAATGTTTCATGAAAAAAATGAACATGATAAAAGACAAAAATGATAGACTTACTAGAAATAGAAGAGATTAAGAAGAGTTAGCAAAATATACAGAAGAACTATATAGGAAAGATTTTAATATCACTGATAAATGTGATCAGGAACCATACATCCTAAAAAATGAAGTCAAGTGGGCTTTAGGAAGCACTATTAACATTAAGGTTAGTAGGGGTGACAGAATTCCAGCTAAGCTATTCAAAATCCTAAAAGATGATTCTGTTAAAGTGCATTCAATATAACAACAAATTTGGAAAACTTAACAATGGCCAATGGAGTGGAAAAGATCATTTACAACACACCCATTCCCAAAGAAGGGCAATGGCAAAGAATGTTCAAATTACAGAACAATTGTGCATGTTTTACACTCCAGCAAGGTAATGTTTATTACAAGTCAGTCTTCAGCTATATGTAAACCAAGAATTATCAGAAGAGTCGACTGGTTTCCAGAGAGGCAGAAGAACTAAAAACCAAATTTCCAACATTCACCAGATCACAGAGAAAGCAAAGGAGTTCCAGACAAACATCTAATTCAGCTTCATGGACTACACTAAAGACGTTGAATGGTTCACAACAAAATGTATCAAATCTTCAAAGAGAAGGAAGTAGCATATTATCTTTCTTATCTCCTGAGGAACCTGTATGTAGGTCAAAAAAGCAATAGGACCAAACATGATTGATTTAAGATAGGGAAAAGAATAAGTCAAGGTTGTATAGTGTTGCCTTATTTATTTAATTTTTGTGAAGAGTGTATCATGAGAAATGCCAGGCTAGAAAAATCAAAAACTATAATTAAGTTTGCTGAGAGAAATGATACTATTCTGATGGCATAAAGAGAGGAAGAATTACGAAGTTTCTTGATGAAAGTGAAAGAAGAGAAATTAAAAGCTGGCTTGAAGCTCACTTCCTGGAAAATCAAAGGAACTTACTTTGTATACATTTGTTTACACATTGTCTCCTCTATTCCTAAGGCAGGAACTAGCTTTACCCCCTTTTGTATCCTGAGCACTTCCTATAATGCCTGGCATATTATAAGTGCTTAATAATTATTGATTGATTAATTCACTGGCAATTTGTGTGGCATGTAATAAACCTTTTGATATAGTGTAATGCAGGAAAATGATATAGAATGTCTCAGCAGTATGACAGTAAAGAGGGCAACACAATTTAAGACTTCAGGGCTTTGAAGAGATCTTAAGACAATTAATATAATAACAGTGTGCAAAGCTTCAGAGTCAGAGGCAAAGATGTGAAGGTACAAAAGGAGGTAATACCACAATCTGAAAAAGAGTCAATCTTACATGTAACTCAAAGGGCAAAGGCAAAATGTATTATAAAGTAGGCTTCAGCATTTTATCAACTATGTCTACACATGTGGATCATGATTTTAGGCAAACAATAATCTTTAAGTCTCTTCTTATTTTTGTCTATTTAAAGAAGAAATTGTATCAAAAAGGACTAATAATCCAAGATTCTAAAGTGAAATAAAAGACACAAGAACATGTAGGAAAAGAAAAGGTGGTAGCCCATAGGTAACAGATGGGCAGCCTTAACTTTACTCTGGTATCTGTGAAATATAAGAAACCAAAAGAAGGTCATCAGCAATTAGTAGATCCCTTATAGAGGATTAAAAGGAGATGAACAAGAACCACAAAGAATGGGAAATCTTGAACAGGTGGCAACTGAAAACCAAGGAAAGAAATACCCAAATTACTGATTTCATGAATCCATAAAAATACAGCAAAATGGAATAATATGGAACAAAGCCTGTGAGGGGAGAAAAATCAATAAGTATTTGTTATGTATTTAATAGGTATTTATTATGAGGAGTACAAAATAACTTTCAGAAACAGTTCCTGCCTTCACATTCTATTTAGGGATAGGAAAGTCTTTTTAAGAAATTAAAAGTATAAAGATGGGATTAACTCTCCCCTACCCATTTTTAGACTTAATCACCAGAAGTGTATACACCCCACTTATCCGTAAGTATGGGGAGGTTGGTGACCCACTTTGTGATAGTGGGTAATGAATCAGAAACCCACTGAAAGCCCCCTGGGCAGTCCTAAGCAAAGCTATAGCTGCAACTGGTCCACCTAAAGTGGAAGGAAGGCACAGGAAGTGACAAAAGGAAAGGTCTTTAAAAGTGGCAAGAACTTCCTATGAGCAGCTCTTTCACCTTGGAACTTGACCTTGAAGGAGCTCTTGCTTGGGGACCTTGGACTGCTTTTCATATTTTCCCTTAGAATTACCACGTGAGTGAGTGAAAAGGCTAACACCCTTTCCTGGCTTTTCTGAAGGTACTAGCCTCCAGAGAGGTCCTTTGTCAAGTACAAATTGCTGTGATGCAAACAATAGATTCAATGCATTCAAGAATCCATAAGGGTACAATGGTACAATCAACTTAGCTGAAAGATACAAAAGAAATAAGTAGTGAATCAAAGGAATCACTAGATTCAAAGATATATCATTTTATAGATGAGAGCCAAAAAACAAGAGGGATGAAGTAATTTATCCAAAAATTGCCCAGGTAATAGACATTCAGGTCAAGATTTACTGGAACCTAAGTTAAAAACTAAGGCTCCTTCCATTTTACTTTGATAGCTGAGTAAAAAGTAAGAGGGAGAGGAATGTTCAAGCATGTAGTAGGAAGAGGAAATAACTAATGAATGGGGCAACTGATATAAACTGAAATGCTAGAATTTATACAAATGGAAAGGAATTTATTCCCATTTTAAAGAGAGGTGATGCTAGAGGCATGAAGACTCTGGAGTAGGCAATACACAAGATGATAAGACTTTGTATTTTTATAGCATTTTTACAGCATATATAAGTACTGTTTTCATTTTGATATGGGTTTGTAAAGATTTTCTGGGGGAAAAGAAAAAACATTTCAGAGAAAATGAGTGAACCTATTACATAAAAGCATATCATTTTTGTTTTGTTTGGGAAAAGTAACCCAAGGTCATACACATGATTCCAGAGAACAGAGATTATTTTATGCAGAAGTCCTATACTGAATGAAAAAGGCATTCTGAAGATACAGTATTCTGTCCCTTCTAATTTACTTAAGACTTGTAACAGGGTGGGGAAACTGGGTGGCTCAGTGGGTTGACAGCCAGGCCCAGAGACTGGAGGTCCTAGTTTCAAATCTGGCCTCAGATACTTCCTAGCTGTGTGACCCTAAGCAAGTCACTGAACCCCCACTGCCTAGCCCTTACCACTCTTCTGCCTTAGAACCAATACACAGTATTGATTCTAAGAGGGAAGGAAGGAAAAGATTAAAAAAAAAAACACAAAACAGTCCTAACCTGAAGATCTTTCCCCTTTGGTTAAAACTCCAGTTTCAGCTTTTCTGCCAGAGCCAGGGATAAACTTCATACTTCCCCAGCATAATTTCCTCTCTGTTCTCCCATTAGTAAGACTGCTAGACAACTTGATAGCAAGAATAATTAGTTATTCTGGAAGAAGTTTCCCAAATTGTCCAGGAGTCTAGAGAATGTTCAAAAACACCACCTGAGCCCATGAGACACTTAGGGTATATATTATATTAATCCCAATTGCAACATAAACTTGAATATACTTCACAAAATCTTACTTTTATATGAACAGCAAGGATTAGATTTCCCTTGCTTGTTCTCTTGTGTATTACTATTACACAGGAACAAACTAGCTTTATATAACTATAAATCACAGTAATTTAATTTATTTAAACATGAAGGAAATTAACAATCATATAGTATATTACTGTATTCTTTTGAGATAAACTAAAATTTTACCCAATTTAGAGTGATGTAGGAAGATTTAAAAGAATGAAATATTTTGATCAGGGAAGAAACTGAAAGATGAAATTCTGGGAGTCTGTCTATATCATGCACTGGAAGAAGATACCCTCTTTACTACCAGCTTCCAAAAATCTGGCAAGCATATAATAGAAAATAATAATAA
This sequence comes from Monodelphis domestica, assembly GCF_027887165.1. NCBI lineage: Eukaryota > Metazoa > Chordata > Mammalia > Didelphimorphia > Didelphidae > Monodelphis > Monodelphis domestica. The sequence continues at coordinate 119,408,784 of NC_077227.1, read as the reverse complement.
ATATTCTATCACAAAAAAAAATCACTGAGAGCCCACTGAGGGTTCCATCAATATTTTAAATACATATCATCCTCAATTTTTTTATTTTCCCGAAACTGTGTATTGGAAGCATTTTCCTTTGATAATGACCAAAAATATTTAATTTATTCAAACTTAGAAAAATCTAAAATGTTAGCTATTCAAAGTTGTCAACAGTTTTATAAATGTTTTTATAAGCTGGTTAAGTGGAATCCAAAACATATTGTGCCAAAGGGACAATGTTACATGTGGTACCTAGGTTTCCAAACCTGCCCACAAAATTTGGTCTATTAGTTGTCTGAATTACAGTTCTATATATTAGTAGAATAGAATGTAAACATCATATGTAACAATGCTTCTGTTGTAATGTTCAACTCACCAAGAATTATTACAAGTCTACTATGAGATAGGCACCAGGGATACAAAGTCAAAACAAATACAGTCCTTGTCCTCAAGGAGCTTACATTCTACTGGAGGCTACAACATTTACACAGATAAGTAATATAAGATAATTATAAGTCCAAAAAAAATTAAAATGGGGCAAGGGGAGAAAAGTCTTCCCACTCAGCGCAGTCTTGAAAGAAGCTAAGGAGTCTAAGAGGTAAAATAGGACAGTGAATTCTACTCCTACAGAATAATCATCACTGTTCCAGAAGTGAGAGGCTAAATAGAAGTTTGGTGAACAACTAGTAAAGAAATCTGTCTGGAGCATAAAGTATATAAATGAGAATAATGTTGAATAAATTTAGAAAGGTGAGCTGGAGCCAGACAGCCCGTTGTCCCTATACACTGCCCTCCCCATACTAATGAACCCCATGTTACCTTAAAGGTGGGTAACACTTATTATGTTTGTCTCTTAGACACTGGAGCTACCAGGTCTGTATTGAAGAATGTACCAGATTTAAATTGTTACTCCATTGACTCACAAAGTGTAGTGGGAGTATCAGGAATACCCCAAAGAGTTAAAAAACTTGCCCCTAGAATGGTGTCTGTAGGACCCCTAGAGGTACAACATTCCTTTCTTTTAATGCCTGACTCCCCTTTAAATTTGCTGGGGAGAGACCTTCTATGCAAACTCAGAGCCACAATAACTTGCTCCCCAGATGGTTCCTTAACATTGGAAGTACCAGAGGAATCTTTAAATTTACTCCCTGTACTTCTCTCAGAGAGCCAAGAGGCAAAAGAGCCTCCTACTTTTGAAATACCTAAGGATATACCGGAGTCTCTTTGGGCCACATCTTCTTCCGATGTAGGCTTACTAAAATCTGCTGTTCCTGTGCAGATAAAAACTAAATCTAGCCCACCTGCTTCCATTCCTCAGTATCCCCTCTCAAAGGAAGCAATTGAGGGTATTACACCAGTTATTAACTCATTAATAGAACAGGGAATAATAATCCCTGGAAAATCAGAATACAACACGCCCATCCTTCCAGTTAAAAAAACAAAGAGGGCCTGATGGCAAACACTTCTATATATTCGTACAGGATCTGAGGGCAGTGAATAATCACGTTATAAAGAGACACTCCGTAGTTTCTAACATAAATACTATTATTTCCTCTATTCCTAGCATAGCTACATACTTTACAATAGTAGACTTGTGCTCAGCTTTCTTTTCCATACCTATACATGAGAACTCCAGGCATATTTTTGCTTTTACCTGGAAGGGCTCTTAATATACATGGAGTCGTCTGCCACAGAGTTATGTGGAAAGTCCGAGTTTATTTGAGCAAATTTTGAGCCAAGACACAGACAATATAACATTTTAAAATAGTAAATTAATCAAATATGTAGATGATCTACTCTTGGCTTAAACAGACACAGAAACATGTCAAGGAGATAGTAAACACCTTCTTTTGGAATTGCACAAAAGAAGACATAAAATCTCAAAGGATAAAGTTCAGTGGTGTCTCCCTAAAGTAGAATATTTGGGATTTGTCCTGACTGCGGGTGTTCGTTATATTTCTCCAAAACGAATTGAGAATATTCAAAATTTAAGCACTTCTACTACTAAGAAACAGTTGAGAATAATTTTAGGCTCAACAGGGTTTTTGTAAATCTTGAAATTTCTCAGACTTGTGAATGTTAAAAATTTCCACATTGAGGAATCTTCCATTGGAACAAATTCCCTACTGGGAAACATTCCCCATTTTGATGTGAGAACTCGCCAGGATCAGAAATGGGAGGACCTCTACTCCACCTGTACTTAAGACTGCTTTAGGGGAGAAAAATCCTTGCTATGGGAGGACCTCTACTGCACCTGTACTTAAGACTGCTTTAGGGGAGAAAACTCCTTGCTAAACAATGAAAGTACTTGGACCCATGCTTATAATAAGGCAAGGAGTTCTTTGAGCCATGCCTGTTTTTTAGAATTGATACAATGAGATGCTAGGTACCTAAATGGGTTGGGCAAGTTTTCTCTTAATGAGATTAGTTGACTCAGCTGTGTTTTCACTGGTTCAGACTTACTGTGGAGATTAGTTGACTTAGCAAGAATTCAGATGGGCAGTCCTTTGGAAAACTTCTACAGTTATTGGTAGATGTAAGGACTTAGGGGAGGTGACATAGGAGAAAAATCCCTATATAAGAAAAAGCAGAATCTCTTGAGAAAAATCCTTTTGGAGAATCTCTGATGAGGATCGCTTGGGAAGAATCTCTTGAGAGAGGCTCTGGAGAAGGGAAGCTCTTGGAGGACAATCTCTAAGGAAGTCTCGCTGGAGCTCCTCTGAGGGGACTCTGTCCCTCTGGAGTCTCTGGAGAGAGGCCCCTTGGAACAGTCTCTGGCTGGAAGGCTCTTTAAGGAGGACTCTGGCTGGAACTCTCTCTGGTGAAGTCAGCTGAGATGGAGCTGGCCTGGTGTCACTAGAATCCTTGCTTAGACAGACCTTGTGGTGAGTGTTAAAAGACTGCCTGACTGATCTCTCTCTCTTAAGACTCAGGTCTAGGCCATGTTGGCTTAAGGCCCTTCATACTTATTTCCTTTTCCTCTCTTTCTCTCTTTTCTTTAATTCCACATTTGTATTAATTAAAATCTCTATAAAACCCAGTTGACTTGGGTATTTGAATAACTGGGAATATTTCCCTGGCGACCACCTTATATTTGATTTAAAAACCAAGACACTGTAGTGAAACATATTTTCTGCAGTCAAATTTACTCACCCTTTCTTATATCTATCACAATTTATATCTTCCACCATTTTAACTCACTACAGTTTACAACATCAACCATTTTAATTATTACAGTTTATGGCATCAACTATTTTAAATCTTACATTTTGCAGACAATGGATTCCTTGCTATGGGGAAATTACTAAACCCCTTATAGCACTAACTTATTTGGTCCCTGAACCCCTCAAATTAGAGCCTGAACACTTGTCAGCTCTATCAGATCTAAAAAAGGCTATCATGTCTGCCCCTGCTCTAGGCATCCCAGATTACAACAAGCCATTTACTTTGTATGTGCATGAGCGAAGAGGAGTATCTTCTGGTGTTTTAACTCAGACTTTGGGACCTTCTCAGCGCCCAATTGCTTATTATTCTGCCCAACTAGACCCAGTAGAATCTGGAGCACCACCATGTCTTAGAGGAGTAGCTACTACAGCCTTACTAGTGACAAAAACTGTTGATCTAGTATTGGGATGTCCATTAACAATTATTTGCTCACATGAGGTAGAAGCATTGTTGATAAAACATAGAACACAGGCTTTCTCAGATCAGAGGATTACAAGATATGAAATAACCTTATTAAATAGTGAAAACATTACCTTGAAACACTGTACAATCCTTAACCCTGCCACCTTGCTTCCAGATTTACCAACTTCAGGAGAACCATTACACAATTGTGAAACATTAGTGTCCAAGGCAGAAAAGCCTCGAGATAATCTCTTGGACACTCCCTTAGACAATGCAGATCTGATTTTATTCACTAATGGTTCCTCTTTTATGAGGGATAGCATACTCTACACTGGAGCTGCCGTAGTCTCAGAATTTGCCACTGAATGGTCAGCTTCACTACCTTCTAACATTAGAGCTCAAGGAGCAGAACTCATAGCTCTGTAGCCCATTTGTATAATTGCCAAGGATAAAAAGGCAACAATTTATACGGATTCTAGATATGCTTTTGGCATTTGTCACTCAGTTGGAATGTTATGGCTCCAGAGAGGATTTTTTAACCTCAGCTGGAAAATCTATAGCTAATGCAGAAATTATTAATGAAGTTCTTTCTGCTCTACAGCTACCTGAAGCCCTAGCTGTAATTCACTGCTCTGCCCATACAGGTGGCACTGACCCCATCTCTAAGGGAAATAATCAAGCAGATGCCGCTGCAAAGCTAGCAGCCATAGAAGGACCTGAATTAATTTTAACATTAACAACCACTGATGATTTAAATTTACCACTTTCCTATAATGAAAAGGAAGTGGAAAAATGGAAACAAAAATTTAAAGCAAAACAAATTAGTGGAGTATGGGTGTCATCTGAGGGAAAACCCCTGCTCCCTAGAAGTTTCTATCACCAAATTTGCCAATCTATTCATAAAAATGGTCATTTTGGCACCCAGAGCATCATGGACTCGGTTAAGAGAGTATGGATAGCCCCTGGTATAACTACTATAGCCTCTAAAGTATGTTCAGTCTGCTCTACCTGCCAGGCATATAACCAACATGCATTTCGTGGAAAATCCTTTGGTGGGCATCCTCTGGCTTACATACCTTTTGAACACCTACGGATAGATTTCATAACAATGCCAAAGGCTGGACGTTATAAATTTTGTCTAGTCATTGTAGATCAACTGACCAGATGGCCGGAAGCATTTCCTGTGACCCGAGCCACAGCGGATTTTGTTGCTAAGATACTTTTAAAAGAAATTATTCCTCGCTTTGGACTGCCAGCACATATTGATTCAGATAGAGGAAGTCATTTTACTGATTCTGTCCTAATCAGATATATTCTTGCTTGGGAATAGCTCCCAAATTCCATGTTCCATATCATGCCCAGAGCTCAGGCCAAGTGGAGAGGATGAACAATGAACTTAAAACTATGATTGGAAAATTATGCACTGAGACACATTTAAAATGACCTGAAATTCTCCCTCTGGCCCTATTTTATCTTAGAAGCAGGCCTAGAGGAGACCTACATATCTCACCATTCGAGATGCTTTTTGGACATCCGCCTATACAAGCTAAACCTATTTCCCCTGCATATACATCACTATGAGGAGGAGATACTTCTATTGCTTCCTATATACAGGAAATACAGCACAAACTGCGTGAACTTCATGAATCCGGAGCTGCACTACAAGTTGGACCACTAGACTTTTCTCTTCATGACCTGAACCCAGGAGACAAAGTGTATATTAAGAATTTCAAGCATACTGGAGCAACTCAGCCTTCGTGGAAAGGACCATTCCAAATATTGTTAACTACTCCAACATCTATAAAGATTGGAGAAAAGGACTCTTGGACTCATTGCTCACATGTGAAGAAAGCATCTTCTGCTGAGACTGATTGACTGTATCCTATCATATGAATTGTAGATTATAATCCATTGACAAGTAGATACTTTTTTTTCAAAAAACACATTGAATACCTGATTTTTCTCCCTTATTTTTTATTACTTTTCTTTTATTTTGATTAGGATATTTGATTTTTTTTCTCATTTCTTATACTAAAGGTACATATAATTAATATTATTTTTTTTGCAGTAATAGAAGTTTAACATATATATGTATATATATATATGTATATATATATATATATATATATATATATATATATATACTTGCTATAATATCAATGCATACCCCAAAAGCTTTAAACTATGGGAACCTGCCATTTATTGATAAAATATTAGGAGACTGTGATACTGTGATTAATGTTTATGTATGATTCCAGAAAAATGGGATAAAAAAACAAGGAGCACAGACTTAACCTGAAAAGTATCAAAAAGAGCACACATGAAATACTAATGTGAGACTCGAGGTTGCGACGCTTGACATATGTTAAGTCGTAGGACTTCCTTGTATCTATACTCATTGTGAAGTACTCATACAAGTACAAAATTTGACTATTATGCTGGCTCCCTATATCCCTGAGAATGACAAAAATCAGACGCTTCCCTATCAAAATAGAATTCTAATTTTTTTTTCTTCTTATATTATGGCAACTTCCTGTAGTCTTGGCTGAAAATGGCTAAATGAAATATTACTGCATTCTGTCCTACAGACTTGTGGGATAGAAATTACATTAAATTGGACCTATACAAGGGCCTATTTTGAATTTTTTTTTCCTTATGTTTCTGATTATTTTTCTCTTCTTTTGATAATTGACTCATACATCCCCATAACTCAACATTGCATTCTGAGCTGAACTGGATTTTTTTTAACACCTACTTCAGGGGGGATTGTATTTTAATTTAAAATCTAAGAATTTTGATTTTTTGTTTGAGATTATATTTTTACATAAAATCCAAGATTTTGATTTTTGTTCGAGAAAAGATCTTCAAGGAAGAAGCTTATTAACTCCTAAATCCAGAGAATGAATTATTGCAGAAAGATGCCAGAAAACCCACAATACATCAAGAAGATCAAGAATGAACTTTGGATATGGTTGATTGAACTGAAGTTTGATTGAAAGTTTATTGTAAATGTATATACATTTATGCCAAAAGGGAGTGCCCCTAATTTGGCTTTCTGTCAATGAGCCTAGCAAAAGCTTTCTTTCTTTTCTATTTCCTCCCTCACTACTCTAATTTCCTCTTAGAAAACTGAATATTGTATATATCTACAGTTAGAAGTTCATTTAGGATTACAAGATGAATTTGTTAAATGATCAATGGGGAGACTAGTCTCCCAATGATCATCAGAAGTGATTGTGAACCTTAAAAATTCTCAGACCCTACTTCATAAGGTTGAGTTAAGAGCATTCCCCATTTTAAACAATGAAGGAACTTAGATCAGGAATGTGAGACCTCTACTTAGATCAGGAATATGAAGACCTCTACTCCACCCCTACTTAAGCCTGCTTTAGGGGAAGAAACTCTTTGCTGAACAATGAAAAATACTTAAACCCATACTTATAGTAAGACAAAAGTTCTTAAGCTGTGCCTATTTTTAGATCTAATACAAAAGGGTGCTAAGTACCTATAAAGGTCAGGCAACTTGTGAATTTACAAGGAGCAAAGAGGTGAGAAACTTACTCAGAGGTTTTCTGGTGTGAACTTGATAAAAAATTTAAGCCTTCTTAGGTGTGAACTAAGAAAAGTCTTTCCTTTGGAAAACGTCTACTTTGATTGGTAGATGTGAGAACTTAGGGGAGGAGAAAATTCCCTTTATAAGGAGAGGAAAAGATGAATCTCAGGACAGTCAGAAGAATCTCTCTCTGGAGATGGATGGCTGGCTGAACTAGTGTCTCTGAACACTAGAATCTTTGCTTGGACAAATCTTGTGGTGAGTGATTAAAGACTGATCTCTCTCTTAAGACTCAGGTCTAGGCCATTTTGGCTAAGGCCCTTCATACTTATTCCTCTCTTATTCTCTCTCACTCTCATTAATTCCTTAATTTGTATGAATTAAAATCTCTATAAAACCCAGTTGACTTGGGTATATTTAATAATTGGGAATTTTTCCCTGGCGACCACCTTATATTTGATTTAAAACAAGACACTGTCTTGAAACCTTATTTTCTGTGGTCACAATTTAAGGCTCCAACTCTTTTATCTGCCACAATTTATGTCTTCCACGATTTTAATTTTTACACATCCCCTTTCAATAGAAATATTTGGCCAAAATAGGAAGGGGAGTAGGTAGATTAGCAAGTAAGGGTTAACCACTGGAAAGCCCAAACATTGAGCTAGTTAGTAACTACAAACAAACAGAAACCAGCAGACAAATCTCCTGTAAAGGATTTAGAAAAACACAGGAAAGAATTACATAGGAGGATGAGCCTAGATAGGTTTGTGATCTGTATTAGTGAAATATTCATATTGCTTAGATCATGATAGATTGCACAGAACTTCAAGAAGCATAGACTAAAGGTAAGAGAGAAGACTTCAAGAAAAAGTTTTAAGACTTGTTTTTCAATGGACCACTTGTTAATTCTAGTTAACTGAGCTACCCTTTTCTCTGGGTCTGTAAAAGAATGGAGTCATCTACTTTCTGTTTTGCTTCTCTCCGAAGTAATTCAATTCAATAAGAATTTATTAAATCTCTACTACTACATGCAAAGCAGGCACTAAACTTTAGGGTGTATATATGCAAAAGATGGCATAGCTCCTCAGTTTAAGAAATTTATAATCTAATAAATGGAATGAGACATGGATATAAACATATATTATAATGGGCTAGAAAGTAAAGAGATCTAAGCCAAATGCTATAAAAGAATTATAAAGAGAAAAAAATGAATTGCAGTTTCAGGGATCAAGGAAGAAGTGACTCCCAACTGATCCTTGAAGGAATAAGACTTCATGAAGGAAGACCTATTTCAAGAAAGGAAGAGTTACAATTAGCCAACAGTCCAACTGCCTGGAAAAGAGTATAAGAGAAAAAGGGTAGTAATGGGGGTGGGGGGGAGCATAGAAATAGCATTAATATGCTATGTAAACGATGTATTAGAAAAACAGGAGACATATGAGGGCAAGTAAGAGGCTGTTGTAGGTGGTAAGATGTAACAATTCAGACAGATGGAAATTATGGTCTATTCTAAGGTATAGACTATAGTAAAAGAATGCAGGGAAAGGTTATAAAAGCTATTAGAAAGGTAGAATCAATAAAACTGGGTAAATGATGAAATCTAGCAGGTGATGATAAAATGAAGAATCAAAAGTCAAGACCCAAGTAGATGACTGAGTACATTGTGGTACCACTGATAGGAACAAGAAAATTAGGAGGAGAAGGAGGTTTAGGAAAAAGACAGGTTCAGTTTTGAAAGTGTTGAGTTTGAGCTGCCAGTGTGATATCCAGGTGGACATGTCCAGCAGGCAACTGGAAATGTGAGTCTGAGGCTTGGAAAAGTAGCTTGAAGTTGAGATTTGACCCTTCCAAATGATAACTGATGTTGCAGGAAGGGTCTTGGTAAACATTCACTTGAAAGGATCAAATGGAAATGAACCAAACATGGTCAATGTAATGAAAAAGATAAGATACGGTAGGAAAAATTATCAAGATGGTATGAGAAAGGGTGACTGAATATACTTGCTGACAGGATGAAAATAATACACATACACAAGCACATTTATTACGTGTATCTCATAGAGATTAGCATTGTTAGTCACATAACAAGTGACCAATAAATTCTTTTTCTTTTGTTTTTAATCCTTATCTTGGGTCTTAGTATCAATTCCTAGACAGAAGAGGATTAAGGACTAAGCAATGAGGGTTAAGTGAATTGCCCAGGTTATATTTGAACCCAGGTCCTCCTAACTCCAGGCCTATTGCTTTATCCACTGTGCTACCTACCTGCCTCAACCATTAAATGCTTAACAATTATTTTATTTAGATTTGTAAAAGAGAAAATTTTTGGAAATGGAATGAATCTTACAAAGGTAATATGGAAGAAAAGAAAGAGTATTAAATTAGGAATGTAAAAACATAAGTTCTAGTTCCAGCTCTGTCAAAATCAGAGTTGAGCTATATGATGTTGAGTTTCTTGAAGCATGTTTTTTCTCAATTCTAAAATGAAGAGTTGGAGCTATTCCATTATCTCTAAGTTCTTTCCTACTCTATTGTGATATAATTCTATCATGTATAAATACATTTTAAATATAGCATAAAAAATTACTTCTGATACAAGCTCAAGATACATGATGATACCACTTGCAAGAAATTCAAATTGATTTTATAGTTCTACTCAAGGCAGTCATGGAGTAAACTACACATAAATATACAGTATACTTAAACCAAAAAAAAAGGGTAAAAATGGGTTTATCTTCAATTGTTATTGCCAACACAAACCCAAGCACTATGTATTTACCACTTGTTTTCTTTTAATATACCCTTCATTCAGCTGAAACTACTAGTGGTAAAAAATCTATTATCTTTTCATCTCTAGCATTCAACATATAAATTATTTTTTCTATGTTGTCATAATTTTCCCTGAACTCTCCTATCTCAGAGATATCCCAAACAACAAATATTGTATTTTAAAGACATGAAAATGGGGGGGGGGGGAGGAAATATCATAACTAACCAATGAATTGAAAAATGTTCAAAAAATGTGAAATGTACAATACCTGGGGATACCCTAACTTTACAAATGGAATGAATTGGAGTTCATATCTTCACTCAAGTCATATAAGATATATATTTACATATGTATATAAACATACATATGTATATGACATATATATACACACTCAAACACACAAAACAAGTTATATACAGGATAAATAGGAAATAATAGGCTTCCTGTAGAAGGTAGGATTTTAGTAGGGTAAAGAATTAGAAACATTTCTTTGATCTTTACAATTTTGTTACATTCACTTTTTGTATTTATGTATGGTTCTTTCTGTTAATAAGTTTGTAGTCATGTATATATTGTTTTCTTGGATCTGCTTACTTCATTCTTCATCAGTTCATGTAGACCTTTCTGTATTTCTCTGTATTCACTGAATTTCTTACAGCACAGTAATATTTCAGTACATTCATATTCCTCTCAATTCTAATGCTTTCTCTCTGTTAATTATTTCCTATTTATCCTGTATATAGTTTATTTTGTATATGTTTGTTTGCATGCAGTTGCTCCAACTTAAACAAGTTGAGGGCAGACACTGTCTTTTGTTTCTTTTTATATCCTCAGTGTTTTGCACAATGCCTTAGCATCAAGTAGGTATTTAATAAATACTTACTGACTGACTGGTATAACAAAAGTCAATGGCTTGCTTGAGTAGCTCAATAATAATTTCTGGGTCAAAGGGAATAAAGATTCTATTTATTATACATATTCTTAAAACTGTTATAATTATTTGCATAATTCTAAGTTGTTTTCAAAAATGGTTGTCCTATTTCACAGATCCACAAACAACGTGTTACCCTATATCCTCTCCAGTACTGGCTGGACTTTTGTCATCTTTACCAATTTGCAGGATGTGAGGTTAAACCTTAAGAGTGTTTAGATGTACAGTTTTCTTATTATTAGTGATCTGGAACATTCTTGAATGTGGTTGTTGAATACTTTGTAACCTGTTTATATCCTTTAATCATTTAACTACTGGGGAATGACTTAGTCTTATATAGATTTAAGTGTCTTGAATACCAAACCCTTTAGAAAGTTCTTTATGTTTATTTAATAAAGTATGAATGGTCTGACTGCATTTTTTTACTGTTTTTTCAACACTGAAGAAACCAATTACTTTGGAAACATGTAAACAAACACCAAGTTTTTGTAATACGCTTGCTAATCTCTATAAATTAGTACGAGAACCTGAACTTGTGTGGGGAAAACAATGCTGTTTGAAGGATAATAAAGTAGAAAGAACATCAGTCTAGAAACTGAAATATCTAGGCTCTGGTATAATTTTTAAAATCCCCTTCCCCCTGAGGTAAAATTAGGGATCAGTTTGTTTCTTCAGTCACGTGGAGAGGGAGTTAGGAGGCTAATTGTTACCTAAGGAAAATACACCCCAGTTTTTACCAGTTGCCAGGAGAGTGGCTCCAATTTTGTGAGTTCTGAAGATATAGCTGCAACTACCAGCAGTCTAGGACCCGGGCTGGGGGCTAGAGGATGAGCGATCAGGATCAAGAAGATCAGGAGACAATCCAGGGGGCTGGATCAGCAGCAGGAACAGGAGCAGGAGCAGGAGCAGGAGCAGAAGCAGAAGCAGGACTAGGAGCAAACAGGATAGACAGCAGCAACCAAAGGCAGCAGTGAGGAACGAGGAACTCAGGCTCAAGTAGGTGAGCAAGAGAAGAGACCAACCAATCCCAAAGGAATTGATGAAATTTTGAGTCAAGACAAGAGGACTTGAACTTATTTGGAGTTTGAGGTTGCAACTGTTTTGACATATGTCAAAGGCAGGTCTTCCTTGTCCTACATTCTACCAAGTATCTCAAATTTGGCTCCTACCTGGTTCTTATAATCTAGTCCTTAATCTGTCTTTCAAAGTATGGCAAAACTTTCTTTAGTCCTGGCTGTTGATTGGGTAAGTGAATAATTGCTTAAATCATTTTAATTGGGCCCTGATTCAAGGACCTGTTACAGGTTTATTTTTCCTTTACTTAAAATTTTTACACGTAAGACTTTGATAGTTTATATTTCAAGCAGAAATTATTTTTTTCTTTTTTATTTGGATTTTTTTTATGTTTTTGATTTATCTTGTCAATTGATTCATATACCTCATAACTCAGCCATGCATCCCTAAGTGATCCCTGTGTTTTTCAACACCCTCTTCAGGGGAGTATGTATTATTATTATTCTAAAATGCAAATTTTAAATTCTTTTTGAGAGTAATTTTAGGATAAGAAACACGCTACCTCTCTGAATCCAGAAATGAACTGTTTGGAGAAGGCACCATGAAGATGCCTGCACAGACCACACGCTCAACCAGAAGATTCAGAGTGAACTTTGGGATGTTGTAAATTTTAGATTTACTCCACCCTGCTTAGTCTAACAAAACAGGAATGTCTATACCCCTACTTAAGAATTAAGTGTTGAGACGGACGGCCTATAACAGACATGTGCTAGCAAATGACAAATCAGAAACAACAGACAGACCCCCTGGGCTGTCCTAAGTCAAGCTTAAGCTACCATTGATACATGTGAGATGCAGGAAGTGATGTAAAAAACAGTCTATATATTTTGTGTCACTTCCTCTCTCCAGTCTCTTTTTTGCGAAGAGGTGGTTCTGGTTCTGTTGGCAGAGAGGTGGCTAGTGGCAGCGTGCTAGGTGTCTTGGCATCCTGGCATGACTGCAGCTATTGTCCAGGTTTGTCGTTGAGCATCCTTCATACAGTAACCAAGAGAAGCTTAACATATGGGTCAGGTGAAGCATTTTCACTGAGCTCTCTTGGAGTTTAGGCTGATTCTTTTTTTTTCCTTTACCTTTCCTAAAACGCCATCCTCCTAGAAGGCCCCTCATCTCGGAGGAGGCCTCATGGCTGGAAGGTCTCTGAACTCCCCTTGGCTCAGGCTAGGCCAGAGAAATCCTATACCCTTTCCCTCTCTCTTCTTCTTAATTACTTCCCTCAATATTAATTAAATTAATTAAATCACCAAACTGACAAGTATTTTTATTGGGATTTGAATTAATCCCTGGCAACCAACTAAATTTATATTTCAGTCAAAAAAACCCTAAATTTACCCCATACAATGTGGTGATCTGAATTGTCTGGGGTTGAATGCATTTGTTTTGTATGTATACTCTTATGCTGAAAGGGACTGCCCCCTAACTGGCTTTTTGTCAATACACCTAGAAATCATTGGTTTTGTTCTCTTTTCCTTTTCCCCCCTAAATTATTTTAATTTCAAAGCTGGTTCTGTTTATAAGATCCATTGGAGAGATGTGTCTTCCACGGATCTCAGGGGGAATGTATAATTAAAAATCTGTTACCCTAAAAAAAAAAAAAAGAACTACATTTCCCAGGAGCCCACTGACTGACTTCCTGTCATTACATACTTCCTGTAGGCAGGAGATATTAGATAGGGACATGGAGGGTCCTGCTCTTTACTTCCTGTCCCGAGCTTAGTGGTAGTAAGGTGGGCATTTGAACTGGCTGATCAGCCATGGGTACATGGTCTTTATTTTGTATCCTATTTGTTCCTTGATTTCTAATGATCATTAATGAATCCCTTAAAATATAATATTTTTAGAGATTTAATTTAAAATTTTGCACTCCCCGGTGTTGATCTATACCACTAATTAACTAGGTATGTTGCCTTGGGAAAATTTCAATCTAATCCAATAAGCTTTAATTAAGTAGCTATTATGTACTAGTTCCATTAAATTATAATAACTTCTATTCTATTTTATTTTAATTGTAGAAATCATATGAAGTCATAGCTGGAAATTAACGTTCCTAGATAAAACCCCTCACTTTATAGATGTTTGCTATATTCTTGGAATGGTATGGCATTTCAGGAGGCCAAGAGCAAATCATCCACAAAATGTATTAAAGGGCTCTCCTTAAATTCAATATTTGCCAAATCTTGTGTCAAAACTTGGGAAAATAAAGTTGGAAGTTCTAGGTAACCTTGAGGCAGACAAAACCACCTGTGTTTAGACCCTTTCCAGGTGAATGTAAATATGTTTCAGGAATCATCATGGATGGGTAGTGAAAAAAAAAAAGGCAGAACACAAATCTACTACTGTGAAATATTTACGGCGCTAGGAAGAGGAAATAATGGTTGATAGACCTAGAACAAAAAGGTGTTTTTCGATATAATTATTAAGAGCCCTTAAATCTTGAACAAACAGATAAATAGGTTTTCCATTTTTATCTAATTTCAGTTGTTTAATAGGCAAGTTAGGTGTATTATATTCTGATTTGCATGGGATTATTACTGGAGTAATTCCCTCAATTACTTCTTTTGATAATGGATACTGAGAAATGGAAGGAGGTGGGCCACCTTTTGTTCTAATCTGAACAAAACAGCTGATTTAAATAGGTCTACATGGAAAGAAGATATAGCCCAGAGATATTAGGGTATATCTTTTCAAAGGTGGGAGTTTTGTCCATCTCCTATCTAGAAAGAGTACAGGGAACAAATTTAGAGATTCCTCAGACAGTTCTAATGTAATATCTCCATCTTGAGTATATGTTATTGTGACTCTTAATTTACACAAAAGATCTCTCCCCAATAAATTCATAGGAGTTAGGCATTAAAAGGAATGAATATTCCAAGGATAAAGGTCCACAGACACCATTCATGGTGAAAGCTTTGGGACTTTCAGAGGTGCTCTGGACATCCCCACAACATTGATAGTGCCAATAGAATTACAATTAGAATCAGGTATAATCATCAGCACAGATATTGATGCCCCAGTATCTAGAAGACAATAGTATAACCTATGTCCTACTTTCAGTGTCACATGTGGTTCATAGCTATTCAGGGGAGAACAGACTGGGTTGACTAGTGTAATTATATCGGTGTCTGGAAAATCAAATATTTCAATCTTTGTTTCCAGAGTCCTTTATCCCCTCTCAGACCTTCATAAGAGTCCGTGTACAACTATCTGAGATTCCTTTCATTGAGGAGGATTTGCATTTTGGTTATTGCATGGACAAGCCCCATTTCAGATATATTGTAACATATCATTTGCCTCATTTTGGTTATTGGGTCTATTGTTCCCATAATTTCTATAACTGTTATTTCTGTAATTGTTTCTATTGTTGTTGTTATTTTGAAAATAGTTGTTCCTAAAGTTTCCACCATTATTACTAAAATTATTGAACATTTGAGTCCAAACCAAACACTTTGGTCTTTGGTTTGTAGATTCTCACAAAGGAGCCATAGCTACCCCATAATTTGTATCTCTTTTTTCAAGTTTTCCCTTTAATACTTTTATCTCCTTTCTTAATGACTCCACTAAATCACTATCATCTTCATCTTTCTTTTCATGCCCATTATATACATATACTGCCATTCTCCTTAATTCATCAAGATCCATACTCAGCCAGTTAGGACAGCTAGTTGTGAAATAGTCCTTGCCCACCCGTCAGCAATTTTTCACAAACTGCCTTCTCAATTGTCTAACATACCTTTCTGTGGTCAAATCTAGGTCAATATAGCTTCCTCCCAGTTCTCCAAGTCTGTCCATGAACTGTGAAGGATTTTCTCCAATCTCTTGTTTTAATTTTTCAAATTTTGTCCAGGTACCTGGTCTGTCAGAACATGCTTTCACAGATGCATCATTAAAATCCCATTTGGGGTCTTTTAACGGCCAGTGTGCTGCTCCTCTTCCCAAAGCCTCATTAGTAAGCATGATAATCTTATCTTTTTCCTTTCTGTTAACAATTCATCTAACAAATTCTCAAAATCAATCCAGGCTGGATCAAATTGTTGGCATATACTTTTCTATTTGTACACCAGACTTTTGATAACAGCTATGGGCTCATCCTCAAAAGAAAGGGTGCTCCGTTTTCCTAAATAATTGACAGCCACCATCCACAAATTCCCTCAATCAGTTTTCTATAAGCCAACCGCCAGTCACCCCTGCCTCAGAGACAGATCTCCTGCTCTCTCAACATCCAAAGGCAAAAAAGCCCCTAACTGTCAGAACTCCTTTCTTATCTCTCTCCTGGCCTCCCTGGTAATGGAATCTTCACCTCTGGTTCACTGACTCCTGTCAGTTCTGATCCACTTAGAAATCCTGCTCTCTTGCCTCTTTAGGAGACAGAGGGAGAGATTAAGAAAATCCCTTAATACCTCTCACTTTACAGATGAGGAATCTGAGGTTCAGAACGTAGCCAGATCCGAACTTAAAAGCCAGATTTCCCAATTCCATTGTGTTAGGCAACCTACCCCATTCATGAATATATTCATTACACTAAACATGTAAAGAGATTTATTCCAATAATATGGCTTGGATGTCTTTCTGGAAGTTAAAAGTGGAGGTCTTTCAGACTGGCACCTTTCGGTTTCCTAGATACAGAGTTTACCTCAAATCTCTATTGTTTCATAATAAACCTTGTCAGGACACAAGGTACAAAAAGGAAGGGAAACTTTCCAGTATATTTAGGATATGCCAGAAAAAGAAATATAGTAAGTAAGATGCAGAATGAGCAAAATCAGCGAAGAATTGTTTACTAATTATGACTTAAGAATTATTAGACTAAGATATTGCTAGTTTCTCCTCATTTTAACTAAGAAAAACATGCGTGCAATTACTTTGGGGAAAAGGGGGGGATATATATAGTCATAGCTGAGTCAGTACAAATTATCACTATTAAGGTTAAGATCAACTCTCACCTACATTCAGTTCCAGAGGTAAAGTAGCAAACAGATGGCTGGACTTGAACTCCTTTTAGAAGATGATAAAGTTTTACTGCCATTCCAAAGAAAACTGTAAGTATAAACTGGAAGAATACCAGTCTTTCAAGTATATATATAGTAAATATAAAGAGTAAGCGGGTCAGTATAATTTAAAAGGTTCCAAAAACTAATGTGTTTTTTTTTTGTCTTTTATCTTTTCCCCCCAAAGGGAAATTTTCTCTCAAAGATTAGACAAATAAACAGGTATAACTTGACATCAAAGGGTGAATTTGCAAACATCACTACAGATTAGCCCTACTAGGGATAGATGTTTGTTCAGAAAAGAGGGATAACTTCCCCTGAAAAAGGAGCAAAGGAGTTAAGTGAGATGCTTTTTCAGGTTTACTATAAGGTAGAATCTGGCTTGATCTTCTCATGAAAGATCATCAGCTGAGAAGTACAATTCAGTATTAAGAACTGCATTAAAATAATCTGCCAAAAAACAAAAGCTGATATGATAAATATGTAGTAGGTTCTGCTCTCTTTGGCTTTTTCCAACTACCATATTTGACCCAACAGTATGGGAGTAGAGCAAATAGAGAGAACAGCTAGATGATGTGGCAAGTAGAATGAAAGAAGTTCAATGGGGCAAGTGAGTCTAGAATTTTAATATGGAAAGTAATGAAGTATCAGACCATGTTCAGGCTGAGCAGGAGAATCAATTGTAACAAGAAATTAAACAACAAACAGGTGAAGGATGACAGATTAAATGCTCTGAAGTCATTAAAAATAAGGAAGAGATTTAATGTATATGAAAAAATGAGAAAAGTGATGTCTTATAATGAAAAGCAAACTGAATTCCCTGGGGAATAAGCAGGGTTTGGTTCTAATACTGACTATGCAACTAACTAAACAACTTTCACCAAGTCATTTAAAACTTTTCAGTCTTAAGTCTCATTTGTGGACTGAAGAGTAAGAGCTGGAAGGAGCCCATATAGGTTGTCCAGTTTAACTTTACAGGATGAGGAAATTTCTGGTTAATAAAGATTCAGTAACTTGCCTAAGGTAATAAGTAATGATAAAAAATAGTAAGTAGTTGAATTGATAGAATTCAAATTCCAAGTCCTCTGACACTAAATCCAGCACATTTTCCATTGTGCCCTATTAACTCTCAAGGTCCCACTGAATCATTGTGAAGATCAAGTGAATACATGTATATATAGTTACTTTAGTCTTAGAAAGGGTATACCAAAAATCTCAGTGCAGTTTTCAGCCTCAAGAGTTAAGACTTTCTGAACACCCTGTACAAATGTCATAGATGAGGGAGAAAGCCAAGTTCATGAGCTTAGCCACAGATCAATTCCACATGATGAGACTGAGGGCACAGAAACACTTGTTCAACTTGTTCACAGTTGATATAAAACAGAGATGAAGATCAGGAGAGTCAAAAACACAGAACTCGGAGATGAGAGAGTTTAATGGGTATTCAATATGAATGGTGAAGTCTCTGAGGAAAACAGTAATAAAGGATCCCAAAGGAAATTCTTAATAAAATAATCAAAGAAAGTAGGAGTGGGTCCTTGATGGTAGCAGGTGGGAATAAGGCTTTATAGATTAATGTTAAATAAAGTGCTCTTCTATCAAATCAAGGGAATAGAAGGGGAAGATGAGTGTACCATGGGTGGGAGCATATCAAGAAAGCCAAGTTGTAGATAAAGAGTTAAGGAAATAATCACAGAAACAAAAGAAGAGAATATGGTCTAATAGGAGCAACAGGGAGAAAGAATATGGACAGATAACATTACTGAGTGGATTGCAAAGAGGGTTTTCTTTGCTGGGAGTCAAAAGACTGATTAATTATGCAGTGTAAAGAGAATTTCCATTCAAGCTAGTAGTTGAGATAGAAAAATATACCTGTCAGATCTATGGATAAGGGAAAAACTTGTAGCCCAATAAGAAATAGAGATTATGGGGATAAAAAGAGATAATTTTGATTAAATGAAATTAAGTCCTTTTCACAAACAAAACTAATGCAGAAAAAACCGGAAAGAAAACAGGAAACTGGAAAAAAGTATTGCGATGAGTCTTTTTGGGAGAGGTTTTGTTTCTCAACTATATAGGGAACTGAAGCAAATTTATAAAAAGACCATTCCCCAGCTGATAAATGGTCAAAGGATATAAATAGGTTTTCAAAAGAAGAAATGAAAACTATTTACAGTAAAATCTCCTAATTACTATTGATTAGAGAAATGCAAATTAAAATAACTAAGGTACCACTAGCACCAATTATATTGGCTAAAATGAGAGAAAAGGAAAATAACAAATATTAGAGATGTCGAAAAATTGTAATACTAATTAATGTTGGTGGAATTATAAAATGATCTAATCATTCTAGAGAATAATACTGAATTATACCCTAAGGGCTATAAAACTGTGCATACCCTTTGATATACTAATGGGGTATGTATCCCAAAGATTTTTTAAAAAAGGAAAAGAAAAAAGACATAATTGTACAAAATAATTTATAGCAGTTCTTTTTGTGGCAGCAAAGAACTGCAAAAAAGAGGGGATGCCCATTAACTGGGAAATGAACAAGTTGTGGTATATGATTGTGATGGAACACTATTTTACTAAGTAAAATTTTACTCAGTAAAATCTAGAAAAATTTATAAGATCTGATGGAAAGTGAAATAAGCAGCACCAGGAGAACATAGTCTACAATAACAGCAGGAATTTAAAGATGATCAATTGTGAAAGACCAAGTTTCTCTGATCAAAAATTTTTCAAAAGACCCATGTTGAAAAATGATATCCACCTCCAGAGGATAACTGATAAAAGTCTGAATCCAGACTAAACCATACTTTTAAAAAAAACCTTATCTTTTCTTTTGCAACATAGCTAATATGGACATATGTTTTGCATGACCTTATATAGATACTACTGAAATAAAAGTGCTTACCTTCTCAAGGAGGGGAAAAGGGCAGGACAAAGAGAATTTGGAACTTAAAAATTTTTTAATGATCATTAAAAAAAGATCTATGAGATCCCTTTAAAGTCCAATAGTCCAATAGTAGAGTGAGGTGGGAGAAGGGAGAGAAGGGCATAGTGGTAAACAGGGTAAAGAAATCATGGAGGTTTTGCAGTGTAGGAAAGAGGTGAGAGAGATAGCAACAAGTAGGATGAATGGACATGAGTACTCAAGAAGAAACAACCCCCTCCATGAAATGTTTACTCTATAAAAAAATTTTTTTTTATTTTTTAAAAACAGCTCTGGGTTCAGAACCACCGGTTGAGTGGTTGAAAAAAGAAATAAGCATCAGGTTTTTTGGTTACTGTCATATCTTTGTTAATGAGTAATATGAAAAAAAATTGGATGAATGAATTATGAAAGGCCTTAAAAGTCAGGTAGAGCAGCTGCAAAGTGATTGACTCTTGAGCAGTGGATGTAAACTATTTAAGCACAGTACTACAGTCCCACAATTGTTAAGCATGAACCAGTCTCCTGCAAATCAAGTTCAGAGTCTGTGGAATCAGATTGTTTCTTGGTGAGGGTGAATGGTGGCGGTAGAAACAGGCAATGAGTAAATTAAAATATTTTTAGTAACACATTAAATGCATCCTTTCAAAAGTCAGCTGACAACTAAAGATAAAAAATGTGAATCAACTCATATTTGATTAAATATTGGGATATGGAAGAAATATACAATAACAGCAAAATCCTATCATTAAGATGTTTTACTTATAGCTCATTTTGGATAGAATATTAATCATGGACTTAAAATTCTATCCAAATAGCAATTGAATATCTATCATTGATGCAAAGTTGAAATACACAAATAACATAATTACAAAAACTAAAAATACCAAATTCCTTACATTACTGCATTATTGAGGCATTTCTGCAGTGTTTTAACAATTTCATACTATCTTGCAATTATGTAAAAGCCACAGAGAGATTCAAATTTCACACATATATAAAAGCTATTACTTTAAAATAGGATCAATGTGTCATTTGAACCCCAAAAGAAATATATTTCCACATAGGAAAGAAGACAATGCATTTTCTATCAGAGACCAAAATTACAAATATCACAAATTATAAGTGTCAAACCTTTAATTAAAAATTCTTATACATTATGAACAATTAACTATCAATATTTCTACTTAAAAATTGGTCAATATTTAATAAAGTTTCAGCTACAAAATGTTTTTTTAAATTCAAAGGGGCAGTTCAGATTTTGATTTTTTAAAATAAAACATCCTTTATGGGTAACATTATTACTGAAATAAATTTTAAGAAAACTATTTCTACAAAAATTTTTGCTTTACATAACAAATCACATCAAAATATATTACTCATAACAAAGTAAAACCAAATTTTGCAACTTTTCACATGCAAACTTTCTAAATTATCAGCAAAAATCTTAAATGTGTTATCAAATGACATATAAAACTGACCTGTTGATTTAACACATGCAAACTAGCTGCATGACAAAAAAAAGAGATCTAATTATCGTGCTAATTTCATGCAGTATTATAAGGCAAAGTGCCAATTTCATGGTAACATTTAAGGAAAGGAACTGATTTCATGCAGAGAAGAAAAATATTTTTCAAGTCATTGAGAAGAAAAGTATACAATGTAAAGAAGATTTCTAGAGTCTAATCATTAGAGACGAAAAAATCCTTGATCTAACTACTGTAGAAGTTAGGGAAGCAGCCACATAGAGAAAGAGCCCTTGTCTGCTTATCAGGAGTTAGGCAATCTGAGTTCTTTAAATCCAACTCTGATATTAAGCCAGCTTTTCTACTTCAGGCATGTCACTATATCTGAAAATGAAATGGTTCGACTACAGAATTTTCCAATTTATTAAAGGTTGCATCATGAATGGGTAAATCTAGTAGTGAAATTTAAAGGGTACAAAGTTCTCTCCCAAAAGAGTGAAATTTCCGAGGGTCTATCATTCTTCCTCTGATCTCTTAATTTTGTCCTCTTATACTTAAATAGTTCTGCTGATATTTCTGAAAATATGGGCGAGGCTTCAAGATGCACTAATCATTTGAACTGCAAGGCACACACTCATCTTAAGACTACATTTTTCGATACTACTGAACCATAACACAATTTAAGAAAAACAGGGCCCCTAATACATTTAGGGAAAGAAGTACACTTATTTCACTACTCTGTTATGCTCCCTTCCTCACTGACATAATAAACATTTGCATATATTTCCCCCCATTATTTCTGCAAACTCAGTAAAAATATTTTAGGTTTACAACACCACATGAAATTGTGAAGCAAAGAAAAAATTGCTAAGACACATAAAAAGTACTTCTGCTTATGGGTAAATGGATATAAAGGAAGAGTCAAATGATAATTTTCAAAGGAAAAGCAAATTTGTTTCTCTTTGATAAGCATATTAATATTTATTACATTTATAATGAATCGTATGTATCATATTGTTATGGTTACATATTATATTTTGTTACATATAAAATAGTAACAAAAAAGGAAAAGCAAAAATGTGAATATACTCATTATGAAGCTATCTTTAACAAATACAGAATTGTTCTGAATATGTCACACTCCTTAAATGAGATCTATATTGGATATATTAGATATATTATATTGCTTATTTATATATTTACTGTGAAAAGTTTTCTAAAAAAATTTTCTAACAAGTCTATCATCTGCTCTTTTCACATTTATCACTTTTCACTGTTGTTCTCTAAGCGCATGATTCTAAACCACACTCAGATTTTCCAGAAACCAAATTTGAGAAAAAAACATAGCCTATACTCAGATTAATATATACCATCTCTCCAATTAAGGTTGAAACCAAAAGATAATTAGAAGGAATAATTCTATAGATTCTCAGAAAATACACACGAATTAGGGATCCATAAAGCCAAACAAGAGCATACTGGCTACATTTTAATTTCAGAATTTATTCTTGGGAGAAAAAAAAATTGATTCAAATATAGGCAAAAATATAGGAACAAAAAACAGACAAAGTTAACTCTCTTTGGAAAGCAGAAATGGGAAGGGTTCAGAATCTGTACAAAGTGGATTACACATTGACCATAAAAAGGGTATAAAGGGGTGTTTGCCAAATAGAGACACTGAGTTCCAAGAAATTTATCACTAAGTCAAAGCTAAAAAATGAACCAAAGTCATGCACATAGAAAAAGAAATTTTCATTAAAGAAACATTTTAATGGATGGCATACAAGTCAGAAGGGCAAAGAAGAACTAGGTTTTGCTGAAATTACAGAATTTTAATAGTCAAAAATGTTTTTGATGTCAACGGAGCTAATTTTTCAGACAGTTTCTAAAAATATCTTTGTTAAAGTATTTGAATAATTTGCTAAACCAAAAAATATTATTCTTGAATTCAAGTTTTTGCTTTTAAGCTGTGGTAAATTGAAAACAAATATTATTTAAGATAATCCTCTCCACACCCTGAAACAAATTGCTTAACAAATAGTGGATAATTGTTATTTCAAGATGTTAAAACCAATGAAGGTAACATTTTCTGATTTTTTCTAATTAAAAAAACTGAAAGATGAAACATAGTGATACCTCAGTTATCTGTACTTCTCAGAGATGGAAGTGTTCTCAATAGCTGTGTTCTTCTTGATAACTGAAGTTTAACCACTTAAATACTGAGATAGTTTCCTCATCTTTAAAACAAAAAGGCTATATTAGGCAACTAGAGCATAAAAGAAAAAGTGCTGGATTTGGAGTCAAGTTCCTTCTCTACCATACACTCATTTATATGAACCTTTTTAAGTACTTCAACTTCTCAGAATTTCAGTTTCATTTATAAAATAAGAATGAAGGTACTTGTACTTAAAAAGGTTCATATAAATGCCACTTTGCAAACCATCATGCATTTTATAAGATCATTAAGAGTCTTGAAGTTTAAAAACTACTTGTTTTACTGAAGTTCTTGATGCTGTTTTGGAGGGAGGACAGGGTCATGATTTCAAGAAACTTCCAAAGGGATAAGTCACTCTCCCAATGCAGATCAGCACCTACTCTGCAAGTTACAACCTGACAATTCCTGGGGTATTCAGAGGTTTAAGTGTCCACCCAATCATGTAGCCAGTTTGTGCCAAATTGGGCCCCAAATCCTTCTGACTCAAGGGTAAACTCTTCATAAACTACATCAGGACTCTTCCCTATTGAACATTTTTTCCCAAAAGAAGTCATTTATATAATTCAGGGGCAGCTATGTGGCTCAATGAGAGTAAGATCTAGAGAGAGAAGAGACTACTCAACCCCAATTGCCTAGCCTCTATCACTCTTCTGTTTTGGAATCAATATTTGGTATCAAATATAAGACAGAAAGTAAGGGTTTAAAACAGTCACACACACACACACACACACACACACATGCATGCACACAAGTATCCCTTCCACATCTCAAAGGATAGGGATGCCCTCACAATCTAGAAAATGCAAGTGTTTAAAAGGAAACGAAATTGTGTGTTTGTGGTATTAAAAGATTAAATATGTTGATATACAATACTATATAAACATTTTATGCATTTCTGAATGTCTAAACTTTTTCTGTATTATCTGCTGATCTTCATATGTCATCTGTGGCTTCCACAAAACTCCCCCAAAATTCTCAGTCAGTTTCTTATGCTAACCCATGATATATCAAAACTGCAAAGAAGAAAACTGCAATGTGGAAGGAATACCTGTATTTCACATGCTCCTTATTCCAAAATATACATAAACTAATTTAATTAGGTTATATCTCATCATGGTCAGTAATACTCGATTGAAGTTCTTATTAACTACACATGTACACATAGTAAGTGGGATAGGACACAGGGCTGAATGTGTAAGGAATGCTGGAGTCATCCTAAAACTTACATTCACAAAAAAGTCCTGGGTCAGAGTTATGAGTATTTTCTTCTTATAAAAGTAGCATGAAGAATATACAACCTCATAGCCTCTTAGGCAGAAGAGTAATAATATGATTTTTTATTAGTGTTTTAAGAAGTACTTAGCACTTTTCTTTCAAAACTCCTGTGCAGTGGGGAAGCCTAAGAAGTAGCATCCCAATAGGTAGTCTTAAGAGGTAACATCCCTATTTTACTGATTAGAAAACATCCTCAGAAAGGTTAAGTCACAATGGACTTCCCCATTGATTTATATCCACATTTTTATCTCTTTTGTACTAAATTTGTTGCTGGGAGTATACTGCACTGCAAGATGTAGCTAAAGGTATAGTAACCATAAATGGGTTGGGACAAAGGAATGAAACCTCATTTCAGAAGTCTGTACTAGGTTATTTGGGTAAGTCCTGGCAGTTGCAACAGCTGAAAATTCTTCAGCAGAAAAGATACTTGTGTGCACATAACACCACCCCCCTCCTTTTTTTTCCAAGCTCTCATAAATGTGTGACTTTTACATAACTTCAGGCCCAAGCAACACTAAAAACTGTATCTTTAATGTCATAAGAAGCCTGAAATGCAGTATCACTCTTATACTGATTATTTAGCTTTCTTCATTTATAAGCTGAATTATACTGCTTGATGAGCCACTGTATGGCAGTACTTGAATATTCTGAAGACCTCTGAGGCCAGAAGTGTAGGAATTTTGACTTCCTGCTTTCAGTCAGCTCCCTCCAACATAATCCCTGCTCCAGCCACACGCATGACATAATGCTATTCATCAGGATTCTTGTGATCTAGATAGTACAATCTCCCCAAAGTACTGACAACTGAGATGACTGGTATAGAGCAATGATGTGTATAGGGGTTCCTCTGATCTGTGTGGCTCATGAACCCCACCAACTGCAGAGCTGTATGACTTCTGTGCATCACAATGGACTTTCTTCTGCACTTTGAGTCTACATTTTGCCACCTTAGTGGCCACTTCTGCTCTTTGAGGCTCCTAACACCAATAGCAACTTCTCTTTGCCCATCTCTCTCCTTCAACAAGCTCCTTCCCCACTCAATGGCACTTTCCCCATCTCCTCCCTTCTCAACTGTTTTCTGTCCCTGTCTGCATTTGTAATGCCTTTTATAGAAAAGAGGAGAGGACCATATTCTGAAAAGCAAATCAACTCTTCTTTCAATCTCTCTCACTCTCTCTCTGTCTGTCTCCCTCTCTCCCTATACATATGAGATTTGTTTGTGATTTGCTTCTTAGCTGCCAAGTCTTGATGTCTGAAGTTACCATAGCTCTGGATAACAAACAGGATACAACCTCACATTTTTAAATATTCTGTATGGTACATATTAACATATTATATATACATATATATATAATATGGTATATATTAACATATTATGTTAGTAATGAAATACTATTTTGCTATGAGAATTAAGTAAGATGATTTCAGGAAAAAAGGTGGAAAGATCTTTGGGAACTGATAAAGAGAAAAATAAGCAGAACTGGGAGAATAATTGTACACAATAACAGTGATATGGAATGATGATTATCTGTGAAAATTTGGCTACTCTCAGAAATGCAACAATCTGGGACAATCCTGAAAGATTTAGGATGGGGCATGCTATCCATCTCCGGAGAAAGAACTATTAGAATCATCTCATAAGAATGTCTTTGTTTTTATTTTATGGTTTTGGCTTTGTATGACCAATATGGAAGTGCTTTGCATGACAATAAAAATTAAAAAAGAAAGGTAATATTCTGCAAAATATGCACTATCTGCCTCTGAATATTTTAAGTAGCTTCCTCAAAATAGATGGAATGTAATCATTGACCAAGTGACCAGGTAGACCCTAAACAGTTCAGACATTTCCTTCAAAAGACACTCAATTCCACTCCTGGCTGCACAAGATGAAAACATAATTCTATCCTTCTCCATTTACCCTAATCTTATTTGGGAAAATTGCTCTTCACTAGTTTTGCAACAGAAGAATCCAATTTGATTTTATGACTGGGAGGCTTAGTTTGAGTACAATCTAAAGCTCTATCATATACAGAAAGAAAAAAATGGTTAAATTTTTTACAGATCATTTCTCACTTCCTTAAAAACTTTACTAAGTCACACATCAAAAATATCACTTTGCAAGGTCAAGCAAAGACAAAATTGAGACTATTTCTTCACCCCTGCTCTAGTCTATTCTCCCTAATTCTCATCTTTTTTTGTCCCCTATTTTCTGCCTTTATTCTTCACTGAGAGTCTGAAATGGCAAAAGGTATAGAAGTTTACAAGAAAAGAAGTGAAGGGAGAGAGCAGAACACGACATTTCTGGAACTTTTTTCATCACCACCTCTTGTTTCTATGATGTTTTTAGTTTGAATTAGTACAAATTATGTGTGGGGAAATCTCTAGCTATCTGTTAAGGCAAGGGTAAGGAATAATTTTTCTACTAAGTGACACTGACCCATGAGGGAAAATAATTAACTGAGAGGCCAACCAAAGTAAACCTAACTTTAGTTAGTTCTTTCTATTTTTAAAAGAGAAATATAAAACATCTAAGCCATACATCTAAGCCCTAAGAAATCAGGAACAGAAAAATAAAAACTGTATTCAATTAATATTATAAAATTAAACATTCATTTTTGGTTTGGTTTTATATTATAGACAGAAAAAGAAAAGAGTCACTAAGGAATGTCAAACAATGAGGGGAAAGAGAAAGAACAAACTACCTCATCTAAAGGAAGGAAAGAGGCATAAAAACATTGTCCCTTGAAACCCCTAATTCTTCAAAAGACTAAGTGCCATCAAGATTTAATCCTACTTCAGTTCTTCAATTTGCTCAAAGCTCTCTCTTCATGCATGAGCTCTTCACCTACAGTTTGGACCCACAAGCAGGTAGCAGATCTCTGACAAAGACACCAATCAACAACTTACCTCTCTCTGACAATCTAAGCTCCTCCTCAATAGCTAAGGGAACAGAATTACCTCAGGAGAACCTTTTATAATATATCAGAAAACCTTACTTCAGAAACTCCCTTTTAAATATGCATACAGATATCTGCTCATTACAAATGTTAGGAGGCAAGGGGAGAGAGAAAACATTTTATTTTGAGAAACTTCTAAGATCCAAAGATTCTCCTTGTACAGAGACTATTATCACCACACATTAGTCTCCCCTCTAATAAAATAAGACAGCCTGGAATAACAGACAGATCGCTGAGCCTAGTTATCACTAGAGCTGGGTCTAAGTTCTACTTAGGCCAAAAACTACGATCAAATGAGATATTTGTAAAAAAGCCCTTAGCATAGCTCCCTCCTCTTCCCCCTCCCTAAGGGAGGAATGACAAGGTACAGGTAAATTATTTAATCTCTCAGTGCCTCAAGACGACTATCTATGACTATAAACTACAGAGAAAATGGCAATTATCCATAATAGGGGATGATCGTATTTTCCATACCACAAGTTTCCTATGCCAAAATCCCAAGTTCATAGCAAAACCTAGCTCCCAAGAAGCACCTGCTTAGCATACAGGGTCACAGAATGTACAGGGAGGCCCCAAAGTCATGGTGTCCTATACTTTTAAGCTATTCAAGGTTACAGCTGGATAGGCTAAGCATTAGCTTCAGAACTGAGTTTAATTATTCTAGACTTCCCCCGAGATGCTGCTGCTCTGCTGACCCTAAGTTCACTCCTTTAAACAACTATCTCTGATTCCCTCTTCTCTCTCCCTACCTGGTTACAACTAGTTGTGTTAAATATGCTAGTTGAGACAGTAGTGAGTTCTCCAGAGGAGAAGAGATTAAGATTCCATTCTTAGGTCTTGCTATGAATATACTGGGCATCTATCTATCTAAACATACATGAACACACATATTTTTCATAATCTTGAAAAACAATGCATAATAGGTAACAGAGCATCTAGGATTTGAGTCAAAATCCCTACGATTAAGTACCCTCTCTACAATTTAAAAGATATGTGATCTTACCATTTTAAAATCTATAAAATAAACATATTTATACTATCTGTCTCTCAAGGTTATTGTGAGAAGTAAATGTTGTGAAAAGCAAAAAGCATGCTACCCATAAAGCATTGTATAAGTTAGTTATAACCAAAATGTTTTATTCACAAGATTTAAACGCAAATTATACTTAACTATAACTTTCTCCTGTGAAATGATACTTTTAAGCTCTTATAAGGATTCGTAGTGAAAATACATTAACATTCCTAAAGAATTAAAGGTAGGAAGGAAATCTACTAATTACAATAAAGTCTGCTGAGCAAATTGAGATTTAAATTTTGAAATTTAAAATGTAATCCTGAAAAAATGAATTATGAAACCATCCTTTCTGAATTAGCACAAAATTCATGGTAAAGAACACAGACATCATGTTAAGACAAAATATAGGAACCATAAATCACTTAGATGGCAAGGTAAGACCTTTAAGTATTTTCAGGCCCATGTAAAAAAAATGAACAACTGCCACCCAAAATAAGCCCAATGACAGGAAAAAAATTATTTTCTTCCAAAGAATGTTTTTAGGTTTAGAATATGTTTAATTTAAATTAAAAAAAGACTGATCATTAGTGCATAAATGTCTTATTTTTCTGGTACAAGCATAATAAAAGTGGACACACGCATAATGTTTTAAAGTTTGTAAACACAATTTCAACAAATATTAATAAGAACATAGAGGATAGGTGCTACAGGTATTATTGGCCCCATTTTATAGATGGCAAAATTAAGGTTAATAAGTAGTAAAGACCTGATTTCAACTTGAGTTTCTCCTGATGGCAAGTTTAGCAATCTTTCTACTATATCACATTGCCTATGAAAGTGAAGTAATTTGCATGAACCATTTCTATGAAAAAGGAAACTTCCTTAAGTATCCATCCTTTTAAAAAGTATTATTCATATTATTTCTCATCTTGGACAAAAAAAAAAGCACTCAACTCTGTTGTGCCCCTTCCATTTATTGTCCAATTCCTTTCTAGTTTTACTCCCCCAATTCCTTCAAATATGATCTCTACCACAAAGGATACGAACAGGCAATTTTCTGAAGAAGAAATCAAAGTTTTGATCATAGGAAAAAAATGTTCTAATTCATAACTGAGAAATGCAAATTTAAAAAATTCTGAATTAACATTTCATAGCTATTAGATTGGCTAACATGATAGAAAAGGAAAATGATAAATGTTAGCGAAAATGTGGAAAAATTGGAACACTAATGACTGCTAAAGGAGTTTGTGAACTGGTCCAACAATTTTGGAGAACAATTTGGAATTATGTCCAAAGGTCTATATAATTTTGCACATAACTTTTGATCTAACAATACCATAGGTCTATACCCCAAAGTGATAAATGAAAAAAGAAAAAGGACCTATATGCACAAAAATACTTATAGCAGCTTTTCTTGTGGTGGCAAAGAATTAGAAATTAAGAGGATGCCCATCAATTGGGGAATGGCTGAACAAGTTGTGAATATGATTGTACCAGAATACTACTATGCTATAAGAAATAATAAACCAGATAGTTTCAGAAAAAACTGGGAAGACTTATATGAACCGATGCAAAGTAAAATAAGGACAAGGAGAACATGGTACACAATAACAGTATATTATAAAGATGATCAACTGTGAAAGACTTAGCTATTCTTATCAATAAAATGTTCCATGACAATTCCAAAGGAAACATGATGAAAAATGTTATCTGCCTCCAGAGAGAAAACTGATAAAAGACTGAGTGCAGACTGAAGTGGTTTTTTTTTTCACTTTATTTTTCTTGTAGGTTTTTTTTTTTGCAATATGGCTAATATGACAATTTTTTTGCATTATTTTATATGTATAATTAATATCATATTGCTTGCCTTCTCAATGAATGGGGGAAAGACTGGAGGAAAGGAGAAAATTCAGAAATCAAAATTGTAAAAGAATGAATGTTAAAAATAAATAACAAATTTATTTTTTAAAAAGAAGAAAAAAGAAGAAATGACCCACCAGATGCTGATGGTTGCCTCCCTGTCTCTTCTTCTTCCTTAAGTCCCTAGGAAACCTGGCTATCAATCATCCTGGAGACACTTCTGAAACCGTGACCTTCTTACTGCCACATTCCAGTATCTCTGCCAAAGAAAAGAACTCCATCTGTTTGCCACCCTCTCTTTCACTTTATGGCTGGCTGTTTTCAGTTACCATCCATCAACCACAGTCTCCCAGGGCAATGGTTGCTACCAAAGAAGCAGAATGATGGTGAGAAACTAGCCCTGACTGATTATATCATAATCAGATGTAGTCACAGTGTAGGTAGAGCAAAGACCACAGGTGCTGGAGTCAGAAGAACAGGGCTCAAATTCTGAAGGTACCACTTTTTAACTGTAACCTGTACAATCAATTTTCCTGAGCTTGAGTTTTCAGTAAAATGGAATAATACACTACTTCTATGGCTCCATGGTCTCATCAAAATGGGGACTCCTTCCTCTTGTCCATAAAGACTACAACTCTTTGATACATGCCAAATCTATGTCTATTTTACAAGGTAGTTATGAGATCAAATGAAGGAATATATATAAAACCACCTCATAAATCATAAATATATATTATAAATATATGTGTATGTGTAGTGGAAGGGAGGAAAGGTATAATTAGTATAGTCATAGAAGGTCATACAAAAAGAAAAGATGTCTATTTTCTCCTCTGTAGAACTCCAAGTATTATACAGATCAGCTTATTTAACGTGATCATTTAAAAGCAGGAGAGGAGAAAAGCAGGAATCAGAGAATCAGTTGTGTAAAGGAATGAAGCTAGGGCCAGAGAGGAGCAGCTCTACCTCGGGTGAAGCACAGAATATATGTCTATATTATATACATATATGTATACAAATACACCCACATATACATAAACACATATGCATATATATCATGTAATAGACTCACATATTCAGGAATAATTAGTGAGACTAGAAATTGTCTATTCAGATGGAGATTGCGATAATCTCCAGCAACATATATATATAACATATAATATGCATATACAATATGTACACAACTATACATCTATTATACAATATATACAAAACTATACATCTATACACACATACACAACACACATATATGCATATATATATATATATACATACACACACACACACAGATAGACATTATCTACCACTAACATATTTACCAGAATGTAAATACAAAAGGAATCTCCCTGAAGGTGAGAAGGAATGGTCTTTCTTTCCTGAGGTACCTCCCATGGTCCTTGGTATCTTGACCTCAATTAAGTTTCTAGGGCTGCTGAATGCCTTGTGGACAACATGGCTAGTTTTACCTTCAATTCCTTCCTGTCTGCTCAGCTGCTCTTAGCCAACCTGTCAGCCCTTTCTCTTCCTCTCTCTGCCCTATCCTACAGACAATGGGTTTCCCTGCCTTTGGTCTAGTTGCTTGGCCACTCCTTTCATGGCAGCACTATGTGGTTCTGACTTGGGTCCTGATTTGGTCACTCATCCAGTGGTACACACTTAACACAGACAAATCCTGTGTCAATGAGGTGGGGCAATGTTAGGGACATGCTGAACAAGAGCAAGGACATCATTGCCTATTCAATTGCAGAGCTGAACTCCCCAGCAGCACAAGGGCCTAGATCACAGAGACTTTATACAGTGTTCCAAAGATTTCAGTGCAATTTTAAGCTAAAAAATGTCAAATACTAAAAAGCTAACTGACACCTCATAGTTCAATTTTTTCCATGTTTCTATTTTCTCTCTCAGTCATTTGTTATCCCTAACTGATCTCAATGTGGCCTCCAACTTAAATATACACCCTTATTTTACATACAATAATCCAGGGGAAGACCTGAGATTAGTGATTCCATGTCATTCTTCTTGTGATATAAATACACGGCTTTGGGATAACTACTTTCATCAAAAAGGTTTTGTATCTTCTGGGTTGTTTGGCTATAAGAAAAAGCCACCACTGGAAAATATTTTACTGTGCTTTGGGCTGGGTACAATCTGAAAAAGCAGGACACTGATAAGAAAGAGCTAAAAATAAGACTAACATTTCAATTAAGTGAGAAAATTAAATTCAGGTAAATAGATTGGAACACAAAGCATATGGGTCCCAGAAAAGGAAGTCAGGAGTCTTCTAGACCAAAGAGCCTTGATAAATTGAGATCCAAGATATAGGCAACAGGTTTTGGGGAATAGGCACAGAGTCAAACAAACAGTAAGAACTAGGTTTAATTGAATAAAGTTTCTGCCCAATACCTGTCTGAGTCTAGAATTACTCTCAGATCATAGTAGAGGTCTTGAGTCTTTAGATAAAGTCACAAGCAGGCATATCATGCTGAAATATGAGGGAAGGATTAGGAGAATTAATAATAGATGTAATAAATAAAGAAATGTACATGGTGTGGTTAAAAATAAATGGAATGAAATTTTATTAGAAGAAAAGCTGGTTTATTCATAATAACTAGCATTATATGGTGATGCAAAGTGTGTAAAAAGCATTATAAGCCTCATTTTTTCATTGATTCTGGGTGTATTGTGTTCTGGTCAAAGAAGAAAATAAATATCTAGACCATCTTAGAATCTACACCCACAATATAAAGAATTGCAACGATTACTCAGAAAATTTGGGTTAAACAAAATTTTCCTTCCCTGGAATGCACTTAAATTCAAAATGTATTTTGGTACAGAAGAAAGAGCAGTGAATTTGGAGTCAGAAGCCTTGAGTTTGAATCACAACGCTATCTCTTCCTTTTGTCACCTTGGACTTCAATTCTTTCATCTGTAAAGTGAGGAAGTACTTTTGTGGTTCCTTAAATCTCTAAACCTACAAAATCTACATAATTCTGAAATATATTTTGGCCACATTCTCAGAACATCCTTGATGTTGTCTTGGGAAAAAGGGATGGGAGAAAGGGGAGGAAGAAAGTTAAGGAGTCAGACATTGTAATAGGTTTTTGTTTTTTGTTTTTTTAATCATCATAGTTCAGGGGGAAACTAGGTGGCTCAATGGATTGAGAGACAGGCCAAGAGATGGGAGGCTCTAGGTTCAAATGTGACCTCAGACATTTCCTAGCTGTGTGACCCTGGGCAAGTCACTTAACCCCCATTGCCTAGCCCTTACAACAATTTCTGCATTAGAACCAAAACAGTATTGATTCGAAGGAGAGTAAAGGTTGAAAAAAAAGTCATCATAGTTCCTGATAAATGATAAATCAACCTGGAATTAATTCTGGGCTTTTGTTTTTTGGAGTTTTTTTGTTTGTTTGTTTTCTTGTGCAATGCACAAAATTCTTTAGGGAATTTTCAAGTCATAAAGGCACAATGAGAATAATTTTGTTCAGAGCATCAGGTAAACACCATCTATTTGTCCTTGGTCTTCACTTCATCTCCTTATCTCTTGAAGTCTTATAACTTATACTTATAGCTAACTACCTCTGTTTTCAAAATCTATGTGATCAGTCCACTGCTCAGTAGAATCCAGAAGTATGACTCGGGAAACTTCAAGTCTTCTCCCCATAACAATTAGCAATGCTATCTCATATCTTTGAGAAAAACACGATCCCAATGATCTTCCTTGGGCAGCTAGGTGGCACAGGGCATAGAGCACCAGACCTGGAGGCAGGAAAACTCATTTTCAACTCCAATTCAAATCTGGGTTCAAGTACTTACTAGATGTATGATACCAAGCAAATCACTTAAACCCTATCTGCTTCAATTTTCTCATCTGCAAAATGAGCAGGAGAAGGAAACTATAAATTAGTATCTGCCAAGAAAACCCCAAATGAGGTCATGAAATGTAAGATACAACTGAACAATAGCAATAACAATAATGATCTTCCTAAGTCTAAAAGAAACAAACATGGGGTTCTAATAAATCTGCACTATTTATACAAACTCTCATTAAGGGGAAACTTAATAAAACGGTAACAAAAAAGAGAAGACTAGGTAAACTTCTTTATGGTCCAGTTGGTTGACTCCTAAGCAAATCTACAAACAGGTGATCTTCATTTTAAAAAATCCATTAATAAATTTCCACCTTTACTGATAGGTGGACCAAATCAAGAGGTAATAATTAAAATTTGTGGAACTCTTTGTAGTTTGTAAAGCATTTCCCATCCATTTCCTCATCTGATCTTCCTAACAGTGCTAGGAGGTAGGTGGTACTCAGAAAAATGAAATGGACTGCCTATGGTCATATGCTACTAAGTGCCAAAGGCATGATTCCAACCAGAGAGGGCTGATTTTGGCAAGTCCAGCACTCTCTCCATGATTCCAGACTGCCCCTGCTATAGAATAATGAATAGATAGAGGATACAATCCAGCCTTGGTGGAGGTAGTATAGCTGTCAAAGCCCCTATGAGAATACAAGATTCGCCTTCCTCTGTTCCTCATCTCCTTTTCCAAAACACTCTCTCAGGAAAGGCCCCATTTATTGATGGATCTACTTGTCAGTATAAAATGAAGTCAACATTCCCATTTTCAGGATAGTAGCATTTTATGATCTATCTGTTGCCCTGAACCAGCCACTCTATGGTGGATGAGACTGCATACTCACTACTTTTGCAAAAGAAATGAAAACATGGTATTGGTTGAAGAAGCCCAAAACTTAGGAATCAGGATGGGCTAAATCTGGCACCAAAAGACTTGGCTCAAATTCTCTGAGCTTCCATTCTCTTCAATTTAAGTAACAACCAAAATAACCTCCACCAGTCTTTTCTTTCTCAGCCTTGCAAAGATGAAATCTTGTTATATGTGAAAATGCTTTTAAAACCACAAAGTGAAATACAAAAACAAGGGATTTTAATGATCTTATTGGATCTTTGAATAACTGACTACAGGCAGGGCATTTGAAGTTTCATCATGCGAGGGTTTTTGGCTTAGGCAAAGAAATGCAACCTTCTCCCTTTTCCTAATTTATAAGCTGTGTTAGACATAAAATGATTAGGTACTTGATCACAGAATGAGCTAGCAAGATGGGTCACTTTCTTAAGATGACTTATAAAATTAGCCCAAGGAATCAAAAAACCACCTGCCCAGCTGGCCTCTAAAGGAAATCCTCTGAAACAAGTATTTAAGTCTGTTACTTTAATCGTATTTACTATTATGGTCAAGTACCTATTGCCTAATATATTTTCCAACTTCAAAACTTTTCAACCAATTACTTCCTATTTTTAAAAAATTACATATATACATATATATGTGTATAGCTAAATGAATATATGTACTCACACTATATATATATGCATATATATACATACACACACAGTGTTCAGATATGAAATCTTCACTTAAGAGGAGTAATATACATGATGGATACTGTTAGAGTAACAATAAAGTTCTAACACTGAATCTTAGAGTTGGGATGGATCTTAGAGATAATCTAGTTCGATCTCTTTTCATGACTTGGAAGGAAAGGAAACTAGTTCCAGGAGGAATAAAATTACTTGCCCTAGGTCATAGTGATTCAGTAGTAGATAAGAGTCAGGACATAGGAGGCAGACACAGAGCTGGCCTTCAGTTAGAAAAACCTGGGTTCAAATACTCTCTCTGAAATATACTGATTGTCAGATCATGGGCAAATCATTTATGTCTCTGTGTCTCCAACAATCAAAGGAATTCCTTAACTAAACCAATGAAATCATAAGTCTAAACCAAAAAAGTGGGCAGGTAGAAGACTATTCTTTAGCTTATGACATGCAGCTAGATATCTGACCATTGAATTAGTCCATCAATTATTGAAATGTGTATTTATGGATCTTTATAGTTTTAGTTGGAAGGTACCTTGAACATCATGTCTAACCCCCTCATTTTATAAAGAAATAACTCTAGGTAGGTGAAGAGACATAGCCAAAGTACAAGTACAAGTGGCAGAGACAAGGTCTCAATGACTCTAATCCAGCACTCTATACATCCTAAGCATAACTGACTAATAACTTATCAGGTTCTATCACTCCTGAGAAATGGTTCATTGATCCCAAGCTACTCAGTGCTATAAAAGTTCATCTTTTCGATACACTTAATTCCTAAGAACACTGTCATTGAACAATACAATCATGAAAAAACACAATCTAAAGATTGTAAATAACTCAAAGGATAATGGGAAAATATAGATATCTGTAGGCTGAAGCCTTTTACCAGAGATGACTGGTCTGCAAAGTGGTAAACAGGTCCTGAAGCAGCAGTCTTCAGAGGTAGAGTGGAAAGTCATACAGTGTTGCATAGAAAGCCTGAAATACACTGGTTGGATGCTTTAGGAAATATTTGTGTAAAGATAAGAAATATAATAATAGATAAAAAGGTATGAATTATTTGTAATCTGTACTAGTTAATGAAATAGTCACATTGATGAAATTACAGATCCACCAAAATCCTGAAAAGGGGGACCTTATGATGGCAGAATTCCCTCAGGAGCGGATACCAATGATTATGGTGTGGCTTCTATACCCACCAACTCTGTCATTTAGCATCTATCTAAAGGAATCAAAATTGTGGATAATGAATGACCAGTAGGATAACTGTACCAGGGTTCCAATTCTCAAAGATTTGAAAGTCAAATACTATACTAGTGGTCTACTATGTTGTATCATTTGAAATAAAAAATCCCAATAATGAATAGGAAAAATTAGAAACAGGGCATACATACCATTCTAAGGTTACTGAAAATTAAAACAGTCAATAGTGAGGCAAAGTTTATTAAGCAACAGTGAGGCATGCATGAAAGCAAAATTCTAATCCCAGCTTTATCATTAACTGGTTAGGCAATCCTGGAAAAGGGGAAAGAAAGGAAATAAGCATTTATAGAGCACCTAATTACAATATAAGAAGCATTGTGCTAAATGCTTCACAAATATTATCTCATTTGATCTTCCTGACAACCCTAGGAGTAAGTAGTAGTAGTATCCCCATTTTATAACTGAGGAAAGAGAAGCAGACAGAGGTTAAGTGACTTGTCCAGAGTCATACAGGTAGTAAATATGTAAGGACACATTTTAACTTAGGTCTGCCTGACTCTAGCCCCAGCTTTTCAGAATACCACCTCATTCTGATTCTCAGTTCCTTCCTCTATAAAATAATAGAATTGAACTACATGATCTCCAAGATTTCTTCCAGCTCTAATATACTATAAACTACTCTAAGTTAAATTAAGAAGTGTGTAGAGATTATCACTAGGATATGAAACTTCTTTTCCTTCTTTATCAAGGCAATTCCATACATTAGTCTTTGTCAATTCTTTCTACCATCAAAATCTGCTCTTAGGAAAATATGTGATTGTCATTCATTTCCACCTTTTTGTGATTTTAGACAAACTGGGCTCAAGGTACCTAGGATATCACCATATCTAAACCCCTCATTTTCTAGGCAGATAAAGAGACTGATCCAAAGTACCACAAGTGGTCCTATGACTAATCCAACACTCTATACATCTTGGGCATAATCTGACTAGGAAATGGTCAAAGACTCAAAGGTATTAAAACTCTAGGCCTTATTTGTAATAATAGCATGAAAGGATGGAAAGAGGCCTTGTAGCACCAGTTTGTAATTGTGAGTAGAAGAGGAAGAGGAGGAAAAAAAGGAGGAGTAATGATAAAATGTACTTTGATATTTCCATACATCCATGGGGGAGGGGGCTCCACCAACAGAGATCCCAACTCTTCCATTCTTACAGATGTTACTTAGGATCCCAGATCTTGAGCGGCAAGCAATCATAGAGTTATCTAACCCAGTCCTCTAACTTTACAGATGAAGAAAGACTGATGGTCAGATATGTAGATAAAGTAACTTATGTATGATCACACAGGTCATAAATGTCAGAACCAGTTCCCCTGACTCTAGATCCAGTAATTTTTCCATTGTAATGCTCTATCTTATGGGTCCTTGTGGCCAAAAATATTCATCAAATGAGAAGAGCACTTTGAAAGTCACAGTTCACAGTCAAGGCCACATCTGAAGACTGGCTCAGATAAGGCATTATATACTTATGGTGAGGCATATGAGTGAGATGTGAAGAGAGGAGAGAAAAAAAAGAAGAAAGAAAAAAGAAAGAACAAGAGAATTTATGGATCATAGCATTTTTAACAGTTATAAATCACTGTCACAAACACTAATTAATATGAGTCTCATAAGAATCCTCTAAGGCAGAAAATGAAAGTATTATTTAAGGTAGCTGACTTCAAATTCCAGCTGGTTTCCTTAAGTATATGACCTTAGGTAAGGCATTTTACAGTGGGTGCCTCCATTTCTTAGTTATAAAGTGAAGAAACAGGGCTAAAGAAGCCTCTAAAGGTCCCTTGTTGCTCAGTTATTATATGATTCAAGCATTCTTTTTGAAAACTGAAGAATATAAAATGTTTTGTATCAGACAATAAAGAGTGCTTATATTATAACTATAAATACCAAGATCCAATGTAAAGTCAATGCCAAAGTCCCAAGGGCAGATCTTCATTCATGAAGCTCCATATTTTAGAAATCTTTAGATTTAAATATTCAATGCAGCAATAAATAATTTAAATAAACTTAACCTAAGAGGCTCTGAACTAGCTTTGAGACCTTTCTAAACCTGTGAAATTAGTATGAAAAAACTTCATTTGGTGAGAAGAAACAAAATCTTTCCAAAATGTTGCACAGCATCGACTTTCACTGCACACCAAAGACCTGTCAAAATAATTCATGATACCACAGATGTGAAGGGATTATTCACTAGAGAAGGAAAACCCACTTAAAACTCCATTTAATATGTTCAAATGGTTCACCAAGATCAAAGGTCTAGTCTGACTGAATCACAATAGTGAAATTTTCAGTAGCTGCTGCCTAATATACTTTGAGGAATTACACTATTCTAATTCAAATGCTAATATTCCAGTCACTAGAAAAAACTTGACTATTTCTTCACATTCAATCTGACTATGCAATTATAAAACAATGGTTACTTGGCTTGAACAAGAGTCATATAAAATAATTTTTCTTTAAAAATTAAATTAGTGAGTTAAGTCAAAAGGACATTTTAATAGCAAAAAATATGCATTAGCAATAGTTATATTAGTACTCTAAAACAGACTCAGCCAGGGCTGATCTCAATTTAGTCTAGTCAACCTGCCCAGCTTGTAATAAACTTTAATCTTCCTCTATAGAGGAAAACACAACTTCATCTAAAAATTACAATAAGTATTTCTATTGCTACTGGTCATAATTTTTTTCACTGTTGGAGTTGATTTTTTTTCCATTCTAAAGGTATGGACAGTAGGAAAAAAAAGAAGCCTCAAATTACTGAGGAACTTTAAGACTGCTCTCATCAATGAGAGCATGGAATAGTGAAGAAAGCATAGGACTTAGATCCTGTTAACTTGAGAAATGCACAAGTTTTTAATTGGAAAAAATCTTGTTCTCTGTGATAGGTAAGAATTTTGTGGTAAGTTAAGTCACTTTGTGTGACTTACTGACAACATAGAACTTCCAGGACAAAGGAACTTACAGAAGACATCTTTGTAAATGCAGAGAATAACTGCATAAATCTATGCAGGGTACACAAACACCTTATTCTAGCTTTGGATTCTAAATACATACACACACACACACACACACACACACACACACACACACACACACACACACACACACACACACACACACACTAGAAAGGCAAGAAGCACCAAAAATAATCAAATGAACATACAGCAACATAACAGGAGAAACGGCTAATTAACAGAGTGCCATATACAAAGGGAATACCACAAGCAGAAATCATCTAGAGTGAATATTCCTGGTGGTCAGAAATTATGAGCTAGTTAAGAAAAGTTATAACCCCACTCCCCACCACCAATACACACATCCTATCTTCAAATAGCCCCCAGGAGGAGAAATCTCCATTTTCTCCTTGAGTCTTACCTTGGTTTGTTACAAGGCAAAGACCTTGCATCAACTGCAAACATTTTAGAAACAAAGATGATGACTGGGGCTGTTTCTTCACTTCCACATTTCATAAAAGCTAAAGAAATAAGAAACAAATGTCATTCTTTTTCTTTACCTACTGTAAGAAAACCAAATTTCATTAGAACAAGTGAGACTTGGAATAAAACAGCATTTAGAACTAAAACCAATCCGGGGTCTTAACTATTTTTTAAATTCCACTTAAAGAATTATACTTTTCCAAAGAACAAAATGCTTTCCTTCTTTACTCAGAAAAAAAAAATCAACGTAACTTATAATGACTTATTTGTCTGGCTGCTATTTGTAGTGAATGGTTGGACTATAGGCCCCAAAGTAAGTCTCCCAAGATGTAGAAGAAATAACTGAAATAATAAATTAGGAGAGGGCATGGCATCCTACCCAGAGAAGTGACAAACTGTGAAAAGAGCTAACAAGCATCCACACAGTGTATGGGATAACCTTTTAACTTAGGAAACCTTAAGTAATCCAACCTAAACTATCTGGAGACTAGGTGGCATCAGACATCTCTTCTAGCTTTAGAACAATGAACAAATGACTTCCATGCTATAATTCCATAGCAAAGGGATGCCAGGAGATACATAAATGGCAGCATATTGTTAATAGGGAAATGCCACTGAACTCTTGAAACAGTTTCAAAAATGACCATTTTAATGTTCCAGAACAAATTCCCCTGAAGCCAACGATGGAAATACTGGTGCTGGGAAAGAAGCTTTCATAATTGAGGAATTTCCATACCAATACAAGATGGAGGGTTCTAACAGTCCCAAAGTAAAAAGCTCTCAAGCTGAGGATGGCATAGTAATTCCTATGTATGCATTATTCAAATATACATAAATGTGTATAAATCATAGACTGCTTATAAACAATTTGCACCTTGTATTTCTATGACATGATTTTTCCTTATCAACATGGTGAAAAGAAGAGAACAGTCTGCTTTCTCTGGGTCCTACCAAAAATTAGTTCCCATAACATTTGCACAATTTAGGAATCTATCTTCTCTGATACTAAGGTATATCCTAACAAACCAAAAGAAAGAGCTTAGATTTCACCTAAGAGCTATAAGAACATCATCTAACTTCATATTACAATGAAGTAACATTTTTGTCTCTAGGCAGAAAGAGCATAAGATGGAGTACTGAGCAAATTGCCACTGGATATCTCAAAGCACATTTCTAGCAAAGTGCACTTACATTTTTAATCCACAATGAGAATCAATCTACTGATAAAACTCTTGCTGAGGGGAATCTAAAACAATTGCCTTAAGACCTCACTTAGCACACCTAAATATAACTATTTTTGGAAACTTGGCTCACCACAGGCTAAGGTTAAATGATACCATAAAAAGGCCACTTTAAAATGTAAAAAATGTGTGTGTGTGTGTGTGTGTGTGTGTGTGTCTTAAGAACAGTAGTAACATTATTTGAGTGATTGCAGGTTATGCTTTAAGGTTTATTAAACATCCCCAAAGTATAATTCCTAAAGAATCAATCTGGCTGTGTTATTTGCTATAGTCCCAAAATGTCATAAAGATTTCAGATCCCATCTTTACTCTTAAGAAAGGAGATCCAATTTTAAAAAAATAACAAGAGCATAGGACCAGACTGAGTATCACTAGTTCAATTACAATCAATCAATCAATCAATAACCATATGGTGAGCTCTTACAATGATCCAGGCAATGGTGCTAGTTGCAGAAGAGACAAAAAAAAATAAGTGTAACAATCCCAAACCTAAGAAACAAGTAGTTTAAAAGATAGTCATATAAAAAAGATTTTAAAGGAAAAATGGATGAATTAAAAAAACCATTACTATCAAGGCTAGTTCCAAAGCTGAAATTATACATATCTAGTGATCAGAACACCAAACCCTGGATTTATATAGCCTTTAATGGACTTTAATAGTTTTGTTGGGGTTTCTTTCCCCCAGTGCCCTTACCTTCTGTCTTAGTATCAATTTTAGGCAGAAGAGTGGTAAGAACTAGATAATCTGGATTAAATGACTTGCCCAGGGTTACACAGCTAGAAAGTGTCTGAGGCCACATTTGAATCCAGGTCCTCCCTACTCAAGACCTGGCACTCTATCCACTGTGCTGCTTAGCTGCCCCTAATTGTTTCTAAATTAATTTGTTCAAATTTAACTCACCTGTCTTTAGTTCCTGGGTTTCTGGTGGAAGAGAATCAAATGTCTTTGCTCCAGTGCATAGCAGCCTCTCTACTCGCTCAGCTGGGATGTCAAGAGGACTAGGGAGTTTCTGGCATACCATGTCTAAAATCCACTGTTAAGGATTCAAAGCTAATGGGCTAGAATTGTCCCCCAATTCTTTGTACTGGACTTAAAAAGGTTTCATTCATTGTCATTAGTAAATGACAATAGGGCAAGATCCGCAGATTAGGAGAGATGATAATCTTGGACAAGTTATGGGTATCTGGCACTATAAGATTAACAAAAGCACATTGCATATATTTGTTCTTTACCACAATTGCACATGATAGGTATGACAGAAGCAATATCTTCATTTGACTGAAAAAGTAATTATAACTGAACCTTACAGATTGGTACATTTACCCAAATGATTACAAAAGTTTTTATGCTTCATACAATATAAAGATACTACATAAAATTCCTACATAACAAATAAGAACCTGCATTTTTGATATTCTAGTATAAAAACAAATACCAGCAATTATTAGACAGCTTCATCCTATTATAATACCTCTAGAGATTACCATATGGATATTTATAGTTAGAAATTTTTGGGAGATATGTACTAGTGTGAAAGGGAATTTGTTTATTTTAACTTAATCAAGAACCTGGAGTCCCCTGCCTTTCACACTTACTTAGTCATTAACACTTAGTCCTAAAAGACCACAAGCACTACCCCCCTCCCCTCCCCATACTCCTTAAGTGCTAGCAAAATTGGAAGACTATGATTGGTTCCTGAGATGTGATAGACTAGTGAAAGGAACTAGAAACCAGAGAGACAGGAAGTGACACTAAGAAAACTGTTTATAAAAGGCAGCCGAGGTCATTCTGAAGCACTTCTGCTGCCTTGGTGACTTTTGCTGAAAGAGGAATTCTTCTACATGATGATTCTACATTGGTGATTCAAGGAGTTAGGCTTCAGTGACTCGCTTGGGTTGAGGGGACCCTGGCCAGAGACAATGGCCTTTTGGCTTGTCTCCTGTCTTTGATGGGATGCTCTCT
Source organism: Monodelphis domestica (assembly GCF_027887165.1). Lineage (NCBI taxonomy): Eukaryota > Metazoa > Chordata > Mammalia > Didelphimorphia > Didelphidae > Monodelphis > Monodelphis domestica. The sequence continues at coordinate 119,364,811 of NC_077227.1, read as the reverse complement.
TAGATAAGGCACTTGGATCCAGATTTAGTTAATTTAGCTAAGCAATATCTTCTACCCTCTTCCTACATTTCCCCCTTTACTATCTCTACCTTGCTGTAATAAAGCTACTAACAGTCTTTTGACTAAAAAGTTTATTATAAACAGCAACCACAACAATTTTTAAATTCTTATATTTGTCAAACCTGTTTTAATTATTATACTGGGTAATCCTCAGAAAGACTTAAATTCTTAAAAATAGAACTGCTGCTTTAGTAATTGGGGAAGTTGTTGGGGGAGGGGTAATTTCATTTAAAGAAAAATGTTAAATAATTATTTTAAAATTTATCCACAGGCAGGATCTGTCATTTCAATAAGTATAAAGAATTCCTAGAAAACCAAAGGCACCTATACTGTAGCTTCTAGTCTCTGAGAGCTACTTGAGGCACTGAGGGATAACAAAGAAGCAGAACTTGAACTCGAGGTCTTCCTGACCTTGATGCCAGTTCCCTAGCCACTCTGTAGCTATTCTTCTCATTTAAAGAATATGAACTTTTCTCATACAAAAGAATATGGACTTAAAAAAATTAATGGCATCATTATTCACTTTTTAAACTATTTAGACTTCTTTAAAATTATATGTGTAAAGATATTCCTAAAGATAGACATATACATACATTTATACCACAGAAAGGTCCCATTAAAAGAAACAAGAAATGTAGTTAATTAATTGGTTTAATGAAGAACAAGAAAGTGAAAAAGGGCCATTATTATGATAAGAAACAGTGATTGATTGACAATAGAGTGATAATCAGAGGGTAAAAAAGTTCCTAGTAGAAACCATTCCCAAATTAACCAACTGTGTATCTTAAGGAAAAAATGTATTTTGTTAAACTACAGATAATAAGTATAACAAATGCACATTACCTATGATATATTTAGGTCAATTTCGTCCCTACACATGCTATATTTAGTAATGAAGAGGTGTTATGGGACAAAGAAATCCCTAAGAGGAGAAAAACAAATATAGGCAAGGCTTTAGAAAAAGCTTGTTACATAATAACACAAAAAGCTTCAACCTGAAGAGCTCTATTTTCAAAAGTCTTCATGACTCATCAATAGTAGAGAACTTCAAAAAGGATACCAAGAACACTAGTTGATATTGGAAGCCACTGGCTGCAAATGGCATTGATCTGAACTTTAGGGTCAGAATGTCGTGCCTCCCGTGCTCCAATTTTTAGTCCCAATGAGCTTACTATTTTATCAATTTTTTCTTTGTCCCTATATTCATTCAACAAAATGAAAAACACAAGATTATATTTCTATACACACAGAAAGTTAAGAGAAGTAAAATTTAATTAGCTATTTGCTCCCCAATCTTTATTTTTTAACAAAAGGCCATAAATATTTGGAAGGGAATTCTTGCCACAGTGCAAAAATAATCTTTTTTTATTATTATTTTCAAAGTGGGAGACTCCAAAACTTTTAGGACAATCTACATTACCAACAATATAGTCTTACAAATGGTGAAAAAAAAATTACTAGCCTATCATTCAAAATGGAACTAGAACAATAAAATTAATTTTCACTTCTACTTGTTGGAGACAGATTTTATCAAATTAATCTTTTAGTGGCTTGTTGAAAACATATAGTCATTATCATCAGCCCACCACCATGCCACATTTTAAAATCATGGCTAACTACACCCTTTAGCCATGTTTTACACAGACTGAATATTAACAGAAATGGTTGGTTTCACCAACCACAATCAATTCTGTTGAAAACTTCTATCACTTTTCCCCATTAAGCACATTCTTGAAGTGTGATAAGTACGTAAGATTAGTATATTACTTAAATAGAACTGATCTGAATATCAAACACTGTTTTATAATCTTACTTTTTCAAGACTGCATCATAGAGACTCCATATATTTTCTAGGACCAACTGTACAAATAAAGGTTTCTTTCCTTTTGTCTGTAAAAAAGAGAATATATGGTTGGAATAATAACAATTCACTTTTATATTTTACAAAAGGCTTTCTATAAAGTCCCACTATTATGGAAAGAGCATTAACTCCCAATTTTACAGATGAAATTGAAGCTTAAAGAGATGAAGCCTCTTGGCCATGATTATAAATCTAGCAAAAGTTGGAGTCAGACTTCCTACCCATGTCTTCTGATTTCTCTGCTCTCTCGACTCTACCAGATTGTCTCTGGAGACTTGGAACATGTGACAGATGTCTTAATATGATTCAATTTCACTACTATATGTCTCACCACTTGCCAAATATTTACCCAACATAATTTTCAGTTTGGCAAAACCTGTAGTTTGGCACTCAGAGCCAAATTTCAATTACACCTATCAGTGGTTGAAAACAGTATCACAAATAATACTTAATGAAAAAGGGAAACCCTGTTGTGCTGTTGCACCCCTCTCCCCCCACCATTAATACTGCCATTTCAATTCAACTAAACCAACATTAATTTCTATGGTTACTTCCATTGCTCTTACCACAAATGCCCAATAGTGGCATTATCTATCTATCCTAGTACAGGAGCTAAGGTGGTTTCAGTTTTACTCTGTTAGAGGAGCCCCTTTATATGAAACTATTTCTTCAATGTCATATCCATTTCCCTACTTCTTATACAGAGAACACTACATATAACTCAACATTCTCTTTATAGCTCAAAGCCATCATTATGAACAGTAAATACTGTACTGCATTATAACACAGAGAGTCCCATGAGAATCAATGAAATACCAAAGAATGTTTTCCACTATATTAAGTGGCCCCAGATTACTGCAATATATAATAAATGGCAAATATACATCTTTGACATTTAAAATGTGTGGTTCTCCATAATTTTCCCTGAGTTCTCAGGTAGTGAAGTGACCTTAATGATACAGTTTTTTAGATCTGTAAGACATGAAGTCTAAACATCTGACTTTAGAAACATAGAAAAAGAGAGGTCAGAAAGGAGACGTGATTTCTCCAAAGTTACAGAAGAACCAGAGCTTGAACCTGAATCTCTTAATTCCTGACTATATTGGGAAATGAGTTGTTATGTTATCTAAACTTAAAAGGCAAATAAAAATTCTTATCTAAACACAATAACTGGGGAAGAAGACTTAATTTTTTTTTTTTAAACCCTTACCTTCCGTCTTGGAGTCAATACTGTGTATTGGCTCCAAGGCAGAAGAGTGGTAAGGGCTAGGCAATGGGGGTCAAGTGACTTGCCCAGGGTCACACAGCTGGGAAGTGTCTGAGGTCAGATTTGAACCTAGGACCTCCAATCTCTAGGCCTGGTTCTCAATCCACTGAGCTACCCAGCTGCCCCCAAGAAGACTTAATTTTTATCCAACTGCAAAGAGTAAAAGACTTTCATGATACAAGCAGCATAAATGAAAGACAAATTAAATCTATTTCAGCTGTTAAATGGTATTAGATATTCAAAGGGAAAAAAATGTAACTAAATATCAAAATGTTATATACCACATTTTATGGGACTATCTGAATATAGACAATTTTCTTCAATGTTCAATATCACAACTTAATCCCTGAAATCCAGAGAAAACTGATAAATGACATAAATGAACATACATGAAGAGAATATTATTGGTATTTGGGCTACATGTGTTAAAAATTTTATTAAGGTCATAATTTCCATGATACTGAATAATGAGCATAATATATCAGCTACTACTTATATCTATTGGTAGAAAACTTCAGATTAATTTTTCTTTTGTATATCAATAGTGAGCCCCACTACAAAGTACCTCTTCATCTTACTGTATTTACCTGGTCAGCTTTCATAATTTTCTTTGATTTTGTATTTAGGTAGTACTCTCCCCATAAGGTCTTCAAAAGAACATCAGCCTTGATTCCAAGTTTTTGGCTATATAGTTTGGCAAAATGCTTGATTCTGAAAGAAAGTGATTTTCCATAGCAATATGAATAATATACAATATAATGTTATACATTATTGATTTCAAAAGTAAGGTAAGAAGAGAATTGGCCTAAGGAACAGATGGGGATTGGGATATTCAAACCAGAGTAACAGTGTATTCATTGCCTCTGATTTTATCAAGGTGCAGAATCCTAGGATGAAAGGTTCTCTCCCACCAAGGAATCCTTTTTTTTAATCCTTACCTTTGATCTTAGAATCAATATTTATATAATATTATACAATATACAATAGTGTATATAATATCAAAGACAGGAAGGGATACGCACTGGGGGTTAAGTGACTTGCCCAGTCACACACTTAGGAAGTGTCCGAAGCTACATTTGAACCCAGAACCTCCTGTCTCTAGGCCTGGCTCTAAATCCACTGAACCACCTTTTTGCCCCCAATGGCTTATAATCTTAAGAAAGATACCTGAGGCACTAAGAAGTCAAGTACTTTGCCTGTGATCAAATATATTAGCTCTCCCACCACCCACTAAGGGAAATAAGGATCCATTTCTTCCCCAATCTTTTTTCTACACATTAAAACCGGTGAGATTTCATCAATGGGAGAACTTCCTCCACTGACAGAGATCATACACAACCCCTCCACATTCCTAAATTGATGAATTGCGTGACCAGAGATTTCTGTCACATGGTAGCCATTATATCTACTACTGATTTTCTTTGAAATGAGGCAGGTGCTCAAATGCCAGACATTCAATCCATTGCCTGGCATGCACTCAAAGCCTTCTAAATTTCTAGGCATGCCATAGCTGGCATTTGATTGCACAGCTTTTGATGGACCAGGGATCATCACCTTCAACCCTAATAAGAGCAATTGGCACTGATTTTAGCACCATACAATTAGAAAGCAAATATGAAATCCAGTTTACTATTGTCTTCTTCCATACTACTTCCCTTAACAAAAAGAGGAAATTGAGGGGAAAAGAAGTCAAATTTCCCATTCTTGGTGCTACTTAAAGAACTGTCACATTCTCAAAGAGATGATGAAGTCATTCCCCCAGGATCACACAGTTAGTTAATGGCAAGATGGAGACTAATACAAGTCTCGTAAATTCATGTTCTTTGGAGTGTACTTTTCAATACTGCTTGTAAAGGATAAATTACTGGTCTTCAAAAGTCAAATAAGAAAAAATAAACTTCTCTTAGCATGCAAATTGCAATGAAGGCAAAGAGCAAAAGATTCCTGTTTTTCAGATAACTTTATTTCTTCAGAGACCCAAGTTAGTTGTGAGCATCTGAACCTAAAAATCCAAAAAGATATTTACAATGGTCGTTTCTTCCAAACAACATTCTAAAAAGTGATGTTGCAAAAAGCATGGTATTCAAGATGGTGTCTTAAAAGATGCCAGCATTTTCTGAAGGTAAGCCAAAGGCAATAAAAACTTAAGCTTTTCTGATTCATTTGGTGTCTGCAATTGCTAATACACAGTTTGACTGCACCCTTTCAACACATGGATTTTATATGGGGATCCCAGATGTGCTGTGTTCAGCACTTGATCAAAATAGAATCTTCTAAACTTCACTCACTCTTCCCATGAGCACATGGAAGAAGTTTAGACTATGTCAGCAATTCTGTCATGGGTGTGCAAGTAGATTCCTCTACTGGGTGGGAGGAGACACTAGAAGATTTCAAAGTTATCTTCTTTGTATTACAACAATTATGAGTTCACTCCAGGACTGTCCCTAATAAAATTATATTTTAGTGACAAAAATAGAGATCAACACTATAAAATATTGAAGAATACTAGTTTCAGAATCAGGAAATATAGATTCTAGCTTTGGCCCTGCCACTAACTATATATGTGACAGTGAGGCAAACTCCATTCCATCTGGGTCTAAATGTCCTCACTCTAAAATCAATGGGTATACTCAAGTCCATGGCTGAGGACAATGGCTATATCTAGAGGAACATGATGAGTCTGGCTTATAGCAGCATCAATACATCAATACAAAGCAGAGACTGCAAATACCACCATAAAAGTGCAAGTCTTTGAGGAGCTCCTGGAAGCTGGGTCTCTTGATATCCCGTGCATTCAAAGACATTATTTCTTGCCTCCAACTTCCCACTTCTGTCTTGAATCCTTGCACCTCTAAGTGGTCCTGTTCCCAATCTGGTATTATCCTTGGTGGATATTAATTTGGATCAAATAGTCTATCTATCCTTCCTTAGGCAAGAATTTCCTCCTAGATACATGCATATGTTGACTCCCACTTTGGAGCATATCATTTTTTTTTCAAGGTTGCTCATTACATGTGTTGTCTCATTTTGACTCAATAATCCTGGGAGCTAAATTATAATTCCTGTTTTGTAGATTACCATTCCTGTTTTGTAGATTACCATTCCTGGTATCAGGGGCAGCTAGGTAGCAAAGTAGATAGTAGTGCTAGACTTAAGAGTCAGGAAGACTCATCTTCCTTAGTTCACATCTGGCCTCAAAGCACTTGAGCTGGGCAAATTACTTCCTTGTTTGCCTCAATTCTTAATCTGCAAAATGGGGTGGAAAAGCAAATGGCAAACCACTCTAATATTTTTACCAAGAAAACCTCAAATGGGATCAAGACTGAAAAGCAAGTGAGCAACAAAATTTTATAGATGAAGAAACTGAAGTTGAGAAGTTTATTGACTTGCCTAAGAGTCACCCAGTTAAATAAGTACCTGAGAGAGGATATGGATTCAAGTTATCCTCAATCCAAGTCTAGTACTCTTATTATGCCTTTTGGAGCATACAATCTAAGGCTTTTTCTAGTTTGAATGTTTTTATCTTGTTCTATGAAATCTAGACTTTTTTGGAGATTAGTTAGCATTAAAAACAAAAATTCTCTTTTTCCTCTGAGAAGAGTGGCCTATCTAATAATCCTATTATTGACTTGTAGACCATAACCAATTGTACAATTCTACTGAATACTAGACAAGGCACATAAAACAAATTATAAATTATAATCTCAAGATATGAGAAAAGATTTTTTTTTTTAAAGCAAAGTCTCTTGTCAAGAAATCTTGACAGTGGCCGATTTTTATCTCCTGACACATAGGCACTTAATGCTTGTTGGTTTGCTAACCAGCTAACTGGTCTTATTCTTCTTTTTTTTTTTTTTTAAACCCTTACCTTCCTTGGAGTCAATACTGTGTATTGGCTCCAAGGCAGAAGAGTGGTAAGGGCTAGGCAATGGGGGTCAAGTGACTTGCCCAGGGTCACACAGCTAGTAAGTGTCTGAGGCCATATTTGAACCCAGGACCTCCCATCTCTAGGCCTGACTCTCAATCCACTGAGCCACCCAGCTGCCCCCTGGTCTTATTCTTTAAGTTTAGTGATAAATAAGGAGAAATGGAAGGGGTTGGGAATCAACTAAAGAAAGGAAGAGGCAGCACTAGTGAGGAGAAATAGAATCACTGTAGATGTTCAGGGTGATAATGAAACTTAAAGAAATCTGGTCCCTACCCATATCGAAGGAAAGGAAAATGAATAAGCATTTATTTAAAGTATCTACTATGTTTCAGGCACTTTAAAATATTATCTCATTTAATTCTCACAACCAATGCTATAATTATCTTCATTTCACAATTGAAGAAGAATCCAAGGCAAATTTGAACTCAAGTCTTCCTGACGCTAGGGACTCTATTGCTATACTACCCAATTTATTAAAATTATTTCCAAATCTATCTTTAATCAACTTACAGTAAAGAGACTCACTTTAGTTAGACCTCCTTGTATGCACTTCCCTCTTTAAAAATCTTATTTTCACTGATACTTTTTGTTTTCACATGATATTCATTTCTAAAGCTACCCCTTGCCTCTTCCCTTAACTCAAGAAAGTCACTGCTTATTAAAACACACACACACACACACACACACACACACACACACACACACACACACACACACAAGACATAAATTGTAGAAAAACAAACTAATAAATATTCCTATAGAATTCTAGGGTCAATGTTTGGTTCAAGAGATTCAGTCTAATCTTTTATTCCTACACCAAAATACAGTGTCATGATCATCACTATTTATAAGAATCCCCCTAAGGCACTATAGGATCCCGATTCATCACAGAAAGACTAAATTGGTAAGTATAAGAAGAGGGATCTCTAGGTCTTCTGCTTCCAGATGCATGCCTCCCAATAACTTCCATCCTCTAGCCTAACTCACAATAAATGTCATTTTTCTTCCAAAAAACTTTCCTTTAAATACCAGAGGACAACCATTATACCTCACCTAAGTAGTAACTTCTTCAAGCCAAACATTCTCAAGTCTTTCAATAATTCTTCATATGATATGGTTTTAAGAGCTTTCACTAACTTGGTTATTATTATTACTATCTTCAGAACATATTCCTGTCTGTCATCATCTTCTCAAAACGTAGCCCAGATCTAAACAACGTAACTCAAAGATCCAACTAAAACAAAGTACAGTGGGAATGCCATTTTCTATGACTGAAACACCATAGTTTAAAGTGACCAGAGACTACACATTGTACTGCTTATTGATATTGAACAAACATCCTTCTCAAGGGAAATGCTGTCATTTTAGATGGTTCTAATTCTCTTATTTGTCCAACTAAAATGTTAAGCATAATTGAAAGATGTTAGATTTACCTCTGTAAAGCTTTATTTTATTGGATTCATTCCATCATTCTAGACTATCAAGATCAAGAGTCTTGATTCTGTTATCTATCATATTAGGTACTTCTCCTAGGCTAGCGATATTTGTAAATTTGTGACATATGACTTCCATGTCTTCCTCTGCATCACTTTTAAAAATGTCTAATAACAAGAACAAACCCTGTGCCAAACTATAGACTTCTTTTTCAAGGGTGAAATTCTGATTAACTTCATTCATTGGAGCTACCTTAAATCTACATTTTAATTTACTGCAAATCTGCCTGATGGTACTATCATTCCCCACACTTTCTCCATCTTGTTCAGCAGTATTATAAGAGACTGTCAAATGTCTTGCTAAAATCAAGATAAACTATGTTTGTGACATTCCCAATCTACCAGTCTAGTCATCTTAACATAATAGGAAATTATATTAGATGTATGTGATTTCTTCTCAGTACGCTCATCACTTTGTTCTTTTCTGAATATTTACATTGTTTTCCATCTGATTTAATAATCTAATATAGACTTTTGCTAAAGAGCAACACAACACTTAACCATCAAGTTTCTAGTATCTACCTTTTCATCCATTTTGACAATATTTGTCTGTCTCTAGTTCTCTGACACCTCTCCCACTCAAGATTATTTTTCCAGATTACTAATGGGGGTTCTATGATAACATGTACAGGTATCCTGAGATATGATCTGTCTGGGTCCAGAAGACTCTAACTCATTTAATATTATCTACTACCTAGTGCTCTTATCTCCTAAACCATTCTTGGGCTTCAATTCCATCTTTAAGATTTTTTTTTCCTCCTACTCTTTTCAAGTTGCAAGCTCTTTCTCCTAATAGGAGAACACAGAACAACAGAAGATAAGCAGTTTTGCCTTCTGTCATCTGTTAATATTACATCATCTCCTCTAACCAATCTTTTCCTTGCTCTTCTTGCTCCAAATATAATAAAAAGGATTTTATATCTGTCTTTGGTATTTTGGGCAAATCTTTGTTAATTTTGATGCTATTATTATGGGTTCAATCCATTCATTATTTGATTTGGATTTATACTCTATTCAATCTTTCATACAAGGCCTTTCTAAACCTAAGCAAATTTTATGCAACACAAAACTGATTATTTTATATAACTTTCTTCAATTTTTCCCTCATAGGGATAATTTTCAATCATACTGCCAAAATTTCATTTGGAGGGCCCTCTGATACTCTGGGAAAATGTTGTCTTTCAAAAGTTCTAACCAGACTCATGTCCCTATTTTTTTTTCCACCAAAGTATATGGTCATGTCAAATAATCATAACTTCCCTTTCTTTGTAATTATGAATTTTAAATGGCATGGCCATTATTTCCCAAGGTTTCTATCACTGTCACATTTCTAGAAGTCCTCCTTTGCCAGATAGAATTAAGATCAAAGTAGCAACACCATCATCTCATCCTCTATCTTCTCAAAGATGAAACTGCCAATAAGCCAAGTCAAAAATTTGTCAGCTGAATATACAGTCTCTGGAAACTTTTAATGAATATACTCCCTCTCTCCAAAGTAGCCTAATTAACATTAGTTTGAATCATTTGAAAGTTTTTCTACTATGCCAACTCTAAATCAGCTGCTCTGAGTTGAAGGGAAATGATTCTCAATTAATAAGACCCCATTCCTTGAACAATTCTACTTAAATGGTATTTTAAAGTATATGTAAAATTGTGTTATAAAAATTATGTTATTAAAATATATCTACATGTGTGTATATGCATGTACAAACACATATATTATGTATATATACATGCCTAATTTTTAAAAGCACACTATGATTGATATCAAGGAATGTTTAATAAAAGTAACAACACAGCTTATGAGTGAATCATGATATTGTAAGAAGCCACAGAGGACAAACAGTTCAATTTACTGTATAGCCAAAATGGAATCTTCTTTACATCTTGGATAGGTGAACACAGTCTTTGTTTGAAAACTTCTAATGAATAAAAACTCCCTCCTAGGTAGCCTAATCAACATTAAACAGTGTGAATCATTTGGAAGTTTTTCCACTACAACAACTCTAAATCTGTCTCAATCTCCACTCACTGTTATTAGTTTTGCCCTCTGAGGTAAGACAGAACAAGTCTAAACCATAGTCTAGATGACAGCCATTAAAACACCTGAGACATTTAAATGCCCCTTGAGAATCCTTGGTTTCGTGGTTTGTAAAATGAGGGAGTTGGACTTAAAACAGAACAAATCTGATACCATTTAGGCATCAGTCAATCTAGTGTACAACTCCATTTAACAGGGTCCCCAGAAAGCCTGAGTTTCCTCATCCATTAAATGAAGGAGCTGAACTCTGACTTCTAAGGACCCCCATAGCTCTAAAACAATGATTTTATTGTAACTGTAGCCTTCTCTCCATTGTGCATTATCATCCCATCCATCTCTAGCAGTGGCACTATCTTTGACCTTTTGCCCCCAGATATATGTAAAAAACCCTCTACATTATTATGACCTCTTACCAACTAGCCTTGGTTAATTCTGGGTTTGAAGATATTACTCTTACAAACACTTGTATTCACCATCTATTATACTCTCCTTTGCTACAATTTTCTATACATGCTTTTGTGCATCAGTTACCTATTATAAACATAATTCTATGGATAAGTTCCCTATACAGCTACATGGTCATCTTTAGCAACTCCTTTTCCTTCTTAATTCTCTCTTTTTTATCTTCATGATTCTCATTTTTTCCTCTAAAATGAGATCGTGAAATCTTCTTTTTCTGTTTTCTGTTCTTATTCTATTCTCTAAAGTCTGTTTTCCTCTAAATCTATACTGCACATCAGACTATATGCATTAACTCTCTAGCATGGAATGGTCATTTTCTCTTAGGATTCTCATCAGTTCTATTTCCAAAGACACTTGCTGGTCAGAATCAGCTACAGAGTAAGCAGATGCCTTGGTCACTACCTTGATTTTTTAAAAAAGTAAAATGACAAGGGCATATAAAAATTTATTTAGATCATTGAGTTCAGCAAATGTCCTGATAACTTAAGTTCCTATCTCTACAATTCAATCCCAGTCTGATGTGATTTCCTAAACTCATCTATTTTCTCCTATTCAGATTGCCTATAAAACACACTCACAAGAATACAAACTTGTTTTTTCCTCCACTGATTCGCACTCCAGTTAACTTCTCACCATATTCTATAGTTGCTAGATTTCCTCATATAAATATATCTTTTAAAAATATGCTATTTTCTTGCCTTCTCAATGGATAAGGGAGGGAGTGCAGGCAGAGACTTGGACGCAAAAATAAAATTTTAAATTAAAAAAATATATATAGTACTATATCTTTTAAATCAGATTATACTATGTCCACATTCACATTAATCACATTCTACCTTCTCTTAGGAATACATTGCTTATTAGGTCAAATATTCTTCTTTTTCCATTGGGATGGTTAGTCCCTGGTTTGTTATTATTATTTTTTGCATGTATGTACTTATGTAACCAAAAACCATAGGTTTTATTGTTGGGTCTCCTCAAATATCTCTTGTAAATCTTGGCTCTCTCTACTGCCGTTCTTCTTGTGTTGTAGCTTGCTCCTATATTTGAACTTGGAAGATTTATACTGACAATAGAAGCATCAACCTGGATTTCCCCCACCAATCATTTTTCTTATGTTCCTATTCTACTGAACACAGGTATTATAGTTCATGGTAGACATACAAGCTCCTTGAGAATGACAATTGTTTCATTTTTAGTTTTGTGTCCAGGATAGTGCCAGGCACATAGTAGTTGAATGAGAGAAACTTTTAAAACTGAATAGAACTGATTTTCCCAGAAAGACACTTCTTTCAAAGAATGTTTCATTATTCCTGTTAACCTATGAAGAATAGTTCCTAGGGCCCTTTCACCTTTCTACTCTTAAAGGGCAATTTTGTTCACATAAATCTGAAACCTAGCAACAGAGAAACATAAAGTTCTGGACATGATCTGGTCACTGCAAAAAAATTTCCATTGCTCTACATACATGCAGGAAAGAGAGTCTTGGCACCTTGTCATTCTTGCTGGCAGCTCTCATGGCAAACTGCCATATGAGGTACCTGTTAAGCTGGTGTCTATTTTTTTAATAACCTCTTAACACAAGCTATAACTTGCTTTTTTTCCCCTTAATTTGATTTGAAGTTGGCAGTTTCCTGCCAAAGTCTCAATGAAGTTGTCCACTGATATTTTCTTTGAGTGGGATTTCAAATAAGAATTCAAATTCCAATTATTTTGTACCCTTTTTTTTTTAAACTTTCTCCCAGTGATCAGATTTTAGAAACCTCCATTCAAAACCTTGCTGCCAGATCAAATATGAGTTTCTTTGAAAGTGGGCAATATAACTTATCCAAGACTGATATTTAACTAGGTAGAATTCCTGATTGATATTTATTTTTATTGGTAAAAAAAGAAAATGAGCTCAAAGAGATAAGTCAACTACATTTAATGAGATAGACATCCTCTTTTTGTCCTTTCTCTACCCATCAACCTCCCTGACAAAATAATCTTTACTAATTTGTAAGTGAAGAGATTTCAACTAAATAATTTGATGAAATATTAATAGTAACCTTGAAAGAAAAAGACAAGATCTCCATCTTGTGGTCAGTTGGTAGACTACTCACAAATCATTAAATGAACCAACAACTTCTGAATATATTACAGAATAGAGATTTTCCAGTAAGGGAATAAATATTGCATTCTATTAAGATACAAAACATGGGGGCAGCGAGGTGGCTCAATGGATTGAAAGCCAGGCCGAGAGATGGAAGGTCCTAATTTCAAATACAGACTCAGGTACTTCAAAATTATATGACCCTCGGCAAGTCACCACCAACATTGCCTAGCCCTTAACACTCTTCTGTCTTGAAACCAATACACAGGATTGGGTCTAAGACAAAAGGTAAGGGCTTTTTAAAAATTCAAAATGTTTTAGGAACCCATTCCCCAAAAAATCTGCCATTAGGTCTTTTTATGTAACAACGATGTATCTAATAATAGCAATCCAATAACAACCTGGAATGGTGGTAAATAGGAAACATCCAGCAAGTGTTTATTAAAAACCTATAAACCTATTATGTGCCAAACACTGGTGCCAGGTCCTAGGGATACTAGTACAAAGAATAAAATAATCCTACTCACAAGGAGATTACATTCTAATGGGAAAAACAAGAATTTATCCATATATATTTAAGCCATGCAGCATAAAGATAAAATGAATAAATATAACTAAGTACAAGGTAACTGGAATGGAGGAAGCACAAATATTTGAGGGGATTTGGAAAAGCTTAATGCAAAAATATTGTTGCTTGAGCTCCACCTTGTAGTAAGAGCAGGGAATTCTATATGTAGGAAACAGAGAGACTGTACATTTAAGGCATGTAGGATACTTCTTAATCAACTATGTATCCAAAAACACACAGTTTGCTGGAGAAAACTGTCTACAGAATCTCTGCTGGGTCCTTTCTCATTTCAATCACAGGTGCTCTTGAATGCATACTTATCCTCATAAAGAGATGAAAAAGTAAGCATTTGGTTTCATAACGCTAATACTTCCTTGGGTTATTTTTGTTGTTGTTTTTAATAATAACAGTACCACCCATGACTTTTTTTCATTCTTTTGGAAATTCCCTTTTTTTCTTTCATTCTTTGAGGCATAATTGCAAAGCAGAATTAAAATCTCCCTAAACTACCAGTCAAATTGGAGCAAGGGGAAGATTTCAAAATTGTACTTTCACTAGTAAAAGGAAATTCTGGTGAGAGTACCCTTTATCAATGCATTTCTACTCAGTAAAGTATTAAAGAGTTGTTCACAGGCACTGAGAAATGATGTGACAAGTCAGGATCACAGAGTTAGTATCTATCAAAAGCGTAACTTTAACCTAAATTTTCCTAACTTAGAGATAAGAATTCTATTCATATTCTATGCTGATTCTAAATAACCGGTTTTATTGAAGACAAAAAGTAAAAAAAATTGCTATCTATTCAAATAGCTTCTCAAAAATTAAACAGTATAATAATGGCTATATTACCTAGTTTGGTACATAATCTTAAGAGATCCCTACTTTTGCCTAACTCTTCAATTTTCATAGTAATGGAAAAAGTCTAAAAACTTGGAGGAAGTTCATAGAATTAACCCTGAATTATCCATATGAAGATTATATATTTTCTGGATTGTCTGCTAAAAATTATTTTCACACTTGGTTTCTCTGGTATTCATGTCTTGCTATTCTCATTCTACTCTTCTCAATCCCCATACTATTATCAATTGGTATGTGCCCTAGTAAGGTAAACTAATTTAAGTCTAGTAAAGTCCCTTTTTAAGAAATTCCACAGGAAATACAAATCATTTTTATGTAATGGCATTTTAGGACTCGTTTAAGACTAGATAAAACAGATAATAAAACTAGATAAAATAAACTAGCCAAGGGAAAAGAAATGCTTTGAACCCAGGAAGGTGTTTTTTCCCTACAAGCTCTTCAATATTTTTGCATGCATTCTTGTGTTAGAAGATGGCTTGAGTTTTGTTGGAACTTTTTTTAGATGGCTACAATGTTTGGGAAGGTGTGGTATGGGAACTTGAAGGGACGATGGACAAAATTAAAAACAACTTAGTCACTAAACCTATTCTAGAGGATAAACAGAATACAATGAAGGTCAAGACATAGAGGCCAAATAGTATGAGACCAGAAAAAGCATTTACATTGAATTATTAATTTCACCTTGCACATGTTAGGTGTTCAAGCACTGTATTCTTTATAATTTAATTTGACTACTATCTGGCTGAAGAAAACATAAGAACTCAAAATGCATTACCACTTGGCTTATACCAAGTTGTAAGATGCATTACAAAACCAAATATAAAGTATTTCTGGACAACCATTCATTTTGGTCTATCCATGTAACTCTCCTATGTTGGGTAAACAAAAGCTTATTACAAAGAAACTGAGAAAGAGTCCAAGGAGAATAAACTATTCTCTATCACAGAAGTAATGAAAAAGTATTCATTGATAGCATAATAATATCAATGATGGTATGTAGTAACAATTATGATTGGTATATAGTGCCTCATCGTTTCACATTTTACAACTCTCTTAGGTACAACAGTATTTTCATTTTGCAAATTAAGAAACTGAGCCCCAGAGATATGACCTGACTTACCCATGGATGCACACCTAATATTCAGGGCCTATATTCCAATAAGACCTCTTATCACTCTTTCTACTACGCCATATTGCCTTTTGGTATGGCAGAAAATATAAAACCAACAGTGGTGTTGAAAAGTCTTTTATTTTTCTTATGACTATAATCTCTATTGGATTCAAACAGACTTACCCAAAGCCCCATCCATCTATTGCACTTGTAAATATCACATTTCCCTGATCTGGTGAGAAGTAAAGGTGAGAATCATCTGTATGCTCCAAGCCTGCACTCCAGTCATAAACTTGCTCTCCTGGTACAGAATCTGAACTCGCTTGGGTTTCGGTTTCTCTTTTGGACCATTCTTCTAAGACTTTAGAAGTAAAAAGAGTCCCAGTGAGTGCATTAATCTAGGGAAGACAGGTAAAATGCAAAAATGTCATCCAGATGGTAAGAGATGGCCACTGTGGGATAGCCACTGTGGGGTACATACTTCCTGCCTCCAGGTAGCTACCTCTTCAAGTAACAAAAGGTTGCTGTCAATTCATATTCAATTCATGAAGAAAAATGTATGACTAACTTATCTTATCAAAGATATTTCTGACCTTACTTCAAATAAGATATAATCAAGTTAAAATTGTCCAAAGTAAACCAAAAGTATTCTGAAAGGTCAACTTTGTGATTTTAATGCAAACAAATAAACACTGTCAAACCCTCTAGCTAATTTTCATTTTTATTTCCCAACATACTTAAATAACAACACATGTTGATAACCTTGACAGCACAAAAGCATTGCTTCACTAGAGTCATATTGTTTTTAAATTGATGAGCTATGGCTACAGACAGTAGAGGATTTTTTTTTTTAATATGATTTTTTTGGATGTGGTTCAGTTTTGATCACTTTGACTTTTGCACAGCAAACTTGAAAGTGTTTAATGAAGGAATAATTGTTTATTTAATTACTTACTATATATGAAGCATTGTGCTTAAGTTCTAGGGATACAAATACATCTTAAAATGTATTTTAAGGGACTCACGGTCAATTTTCCCACCAGTTACCCTCCCCCAGACCCATGCATCCCTCCATTACTGGGAGGCACAGGTCCAAATAGTTACATAGTTTTTTAGAA
Organism: Monodelphis domestica; assembly: GCF_027887165.1. NCBI lineage: Eukaryota > Metazoa > Chordata > Mammalia > Didelphimorphia > Didelphidae > Monodelphis > Monodelphis domestica. The sequence continues at coordinate 119,347,952 of NC_077227.1, read as the reverse complement.
AGTGAATCTGAACTCATTTTTCCCTTTGTGGATGTCTACAACATATTAAAAATTCAGATCTTTTGAGAAGAAAACTTCATTCAATTTTCCAGAAGTTATCCCATCTAGCATACCAATTTTTACCCCAAGGATTGTTCCTCTTAAAACTTTCCTATGACCTCCCCAATTTGAAAACAAAGTTATAATTTTACATGGTACCTGTTCTAAGATATTCTTCAGGTGAGAATATGCTTCCAGAGGTGTGAATTTCAGTTCCACTATCAAACGATCTATTTTATTGATCACTAGAACTGGGCGGATGTTTTCTAGCCAGGCTTGTCGAAGAACTGCTTGTGTCTAACAGAAAAACAAACACAAATACAGCTTATGGCATGAGAGAATTAACCATATTAAGAAAATTTTAAATCTTCAATGCAAAATAATCAATATGCTTCATCCAATATGATCACAATCCATTTCACATAACATTTATTAACATTTATTAGATACTTGCTGGAAAGGTCAGAAAAATGGAACTGGTTTAATCATGAAAATTCTCCTGAAGTGGAAACTTATTTATTTAGCAATACCTAATTGTCTTATTCCTAATTCTACTACTACAGTACTGAGCTAAAATTAGGAGTGACAAATTTGGGGAGAGGGGGTTAGGGATATATTCCATTATTAATAAGAGCTACTCACACTGATAAAATGCTTTGCAATTAACAAAGTACTTTTGTATGAATCACCTTGTTTGATACGCACAACAGCCTGCAAAGCAGACAATACTATTAATTCCTCTCAATTTTTTGTAGCAGTAGTAGCAGAAGCAGGTTCTGAACTGAAATCTAATTGTAAGATTATTGTCCTGATGCAAAAGGACAATCAAAGCAAGGGACTAAGTGCATGAAACCAAAGAAGACAAGTTTTGCTGACTGAAATTGTAGACTGAAAGAGAACAAGAAAAGAGAGAAGACAAGCAGGGCAGAATTAATTGCTAGAAATCACCGAAGGAGTTATAGTGAATACAGAAAACCCCATGGGAAAGCTAGAGAATAACTATGAAAAGAGAAATGGATTAAGCAGTAGGAACAGAAAAATAGCTCAAATTTCTACTATTACCTCAAACTCAATGCTAAAATCAAACTGTGCTAATCCTCAGGCAAGAGTTTAAAGCAGACTTAAGTAGCTGTGGGGTAGTAAAAGGAGCCCTGGGCTTGGTGTCAGAAGAGTCCAGTTCAAACATCTGCTGACTGACAACACTATTAGCTCTGGGACTATGGGCATAGTAACCACTCTGGGCTTCAGTTACTTCATCTGTAAAAACTGGGCTTGCAAAAATGTGTACTCTTTGCTCACAGAGTTGTTAAGAAAATGCTTTGTAACCTTTAATGTCTTACATAAATGTGAGTTACTACTAGTAAGTGCTGTAATTTTTCATTGTACATCACCTGTGGACAGACTCCTTCCACAGCATCCACCACAATGATACAGCCATCACAAATTCGAACGGCAGTTGATACTTCTGAGGAGAAATCCACATGTCCTGGAGAGTCTATTAGATTAATGAGGTATTCCTGATCATCTGAAATTAAGTTTTAAAAAACATACACAATCTTAAAAAGTGCAGAGTAGAGAATTTCAGCAGATGTGCTTAAGTCACAAAAGCAAAGAAATTCCACACTGATGAAGGAATTTCACAGAAAATCCTACATCAGAACCCCGGGATCTTTCCCCACACCAAGTTCAGTTCTATTATCCATACTTCCAAATTAAGGACTTCTAATTCTTAGTAGAATGAAGTAAATGGGGTGATCTCTTCCCATCTATTTAGAAGTCCATAAGGGGCAAGTCACTACATGACATTCCAACAAATCTAACTTAAAAGCCTGAAGTCCCTCACAACTTCAATGGTCATGATAAACTGGAAAGGAAAGGGGATGCAGAGATAGGTTGAAATTCTTATCCTACCAAGATTCTGAGAGAAAACATTCTAAAACAGCAAAGTTGAAGCTTAAAACCTTAGGGTAGTTTCAGGCTTCCAGGGCCCAACACTTGAGACAAGAATCATATTTTTAAAAGTTGACTTTATGAACAAGTTTCATATTGCCAATTCTCACATTTGTCCTTGGGACATAATTAAGCATTAGGGCTCCAAATGCTTAGTGTAAAAAAAAAAAAGTAGTGCCTGTGCAAATCTGTGAAAAAAACTAAAACTAAAACATTACTCTCGATTCTTGTGCCATAACTGATAGCCAGCACTATCTCCAAATAAAAGTTTTTTTATGAGATAAAATCATAGATTCACACAATCATAGTTTTAAGACAAGATGAGGCCCTTCAAGATTATCTAGTCTCAGCCTCTGCTCTTACAAATGAGGAAAGTAAGGTCTAGCTAGGAGAGGTCATATCATATGCCCAATCAAAAGCTGGTTAGTGGGAAAAATGAAAGAACTCAAATTTCTTAATTCCCAATTGAGGGTTCTTCAATATCACCCTGCTTTCTCAATTTAATTTCTCAGGAGTTTCCTTTCAAAAGGAAAAACCACAGGATTTTATTGAAAGACCAAAGATGTAACTTTTTTTCACAGATGGCTTGTGAAACTGATCTCTTTCATACTCAAGCCTCTTGTGTCTATAATCAATCACAAGGAGGTATTTTAGGTTTGTTCATTCACTTTAAACCATCTTTGATATAATTCTTTTCTATCTAATTTATTTTATTTTAGCTAAATTCATAAAAAAACTCTTTTCATATTATTTAGAAATAACAAAAAATAAATGCCATCCAGATTGCTTTACAGAGCTTAAAATTCTAGAAACTATTCTGCATTATAACATATAAAGCACATATACCATATATATAAATATATTGAACATTACTGAACATAATCATAACAAAGCATAACAAAAAAACATCATAAGATGAGCATGGTAAAACATAAGTTATATTTCTATTTACTTTATGTTATGTTATTTTGTCCATATTTCTTATTACATTTATGTGATACATATAATTTTTAAAAAATTTAGTCTTCAAGGGCCATCTTTCTCTTGCCAACAAATTACCAAAATTCTTAGAAATTCCTAGTGGACTTGAGATAGAAAGGTTTTATTCGGTAACTAGCCACAGTATTATTATGAAGAAATATGTGGTAGGATTTTCAGAGTTTCACAGAAAAATGAGTTAATACTTTACTAGTAAAGATAATGGGAACTCTTTGCATGGAGATGTTAGACTTAAGAGAAACAACATACAACCTCATCTATAAATAGTGAATATAGTGAATATGTATGAACAGTCTGTGAACTTCTTAAAAAGTGAGAGCACAAATACAAATATGAATTGCTGTTAAATGAAACTAATTCCACAAATCACCCCAAACCCAATCTCATTATTTCATGATCACACTGCACAGATTTGATAGAATAGATGCTTAAGGGGACTAGTCCAATTTTTTTGTTTTATAGATGAAGGAACTAGTTTTAGAATTGTTTCTTGAACTCAACAAATATTTATTGGGTAATCCTTTGCATGAAAAGTATAGTGTCAGGGGCTTTAAAATAGATAAAAATTAGTAAAACATAGTCCTTTACCCTTAAAGGAATTTATACCTGTATAGAACAAATAAAGATGTATACACAAATGCCTTCAATATAAAGAAGAATATGATAAATATCACAAGAGGAGCATACAAAATACTTAAGAAATTTTGAAGGAAAACAGATCACAAGTACATAGGAGAACATGACAGAATGCTTGGGGAGGTAGGGCTGATGGGCAAAACTTGATGACAAACAACCAGAAAAGAGAGAATTCTAGCAAGGAGAAACAGCATGGCAGAGGTAGAGAAGAATACAAGCAAAGGACACAGCAGGAGCAGTTCATAATCCAAGGTTGGCTGAGCTGCAGAATAAGGTTCACATAAGGGAGTGCTGGGAAAGAAGGTCAGAAAGACAGCTAGGAGCCAAACTGTAGAAGGAGCTTCATGAGGATCATGCTGAGCAGTATGGATTTTATTCTGGAAGCAACAGGAACCACAGAAGGATATGAAAAATACCATAGGAGTGGAATCTATAAAATTTGATTACAAATTGGCCATAAGAATGAGGTAGAAAGGAGACGATGTTGATAGCCAAAAACTCAAGTTTGAAAACTGAAAAAATAGTGCCATTAACTGAAAGGGGGAAGTTGGGAGGAAGGGGGCTGACAGTTGTTTGGATGGAGTGGGATTAATTTGGGGTTTGGGGAAATAAAAAAGTGGAGAGGCACAATGCTAATTTTGTTTTAGACATTTTGAATTTGAGGAGAGGTGTGTACAAACTGTTGGAAATATAATGGAGTTTGGGGGGAGAAATCACAGAAAATAAATTATTTTAAAAGTCACCCACATAAAGGAATGATTAAAAGTTAAGTGACTTCCTCAACAAGTTCTCCCAACTAGTGATGGTCTTGGACTAGAATTCCTCATCCAATGTTCAATCCATTGAATTCCTCCTCAAATAAGAGAAAACTAAATAACTTTATGTTAAATTCATGCCTAGGGGCAGGCTTGTGGCATGGTATATAAGAGGGAGATAAACATACTGGGCCTTGAGTCAGGTAAATCTGAGTACAAGACACTGTCTTGTTACCCAGGTCACTAAGTCACTTAACCTCTCCCTGAATCCGTTTCCTCAACTGTAAAATCAGGATAATAGTACCTACTTCCCAGGGTTATTGTAAAGATCAAATGAGAACAGCCAGGTAGCTCAGCAGATAGTGTCTGGGTTGGAGTAAGGAGAACCTGGATTCAAACCTGGCCTCACATACTTCTTAGTTGTGTGACCCTGGGCAAAGTCATTTAACCCCTACTGTGTAGCCCTTGCTGATTTTCTGTCTTAGAATTGATACTAAGAAGGTAAAAGATTAAATGAGATAATATTTATAAAATGCTTAGCACCATGCCTGATACAAAAGTTCTTGATAAATGCTTGTTCTTTCTCATCTTCCCTCATTCCCCTAATGAAAACACACACACACACACACACACACACACACAGATACTATATTTGTTAGTAACCAGACCATTTATCTTCTCTTCTACAGTAGCTAGTTTAAAACAAATAATCCAGAAGACCACATTTTGGGGGAGCCAAAATTTTAAACTAAGCCAAGTGTGTTAGGGTTTCTAACAACACCCTGAGAATTAAGATCTGATTGCATTAACTCCTGCTACAGCCTTCAGAAAAATATCTCTGCCCTCTATTGACTGTACCACTTCAGAAAACTTCTCTATTAGAAAGGAACAAGCTAATCACAAGCAATAAAGGCTATTTTAAAATTCTAGGCAAAAGGAAAAAAGCTGAGATAGGGAGGGGAAAACTACTGTACCCAAAGGCTATATCCAGATAAGACTCTCCATTCCTATCAAAAAAATTGTTAAGAGGAAAGAATCTCTCACTTTCCCCCAGGAATCCTCCAGTCTTTCAGAGGTTAAGTGCTCATGTGTCACAAGGACCAGCCAAAAGATATTCCCTGTGACCAGTAAAATGATGAAGTGAAAGCTCTCTATTTCAAATGAGGTGAAATTACTAAAAAATTTACCACCACTATTCATTAAGCAGACACAGATCCAACAAAGAGGGCTTTTCTTATATAGAAGTGAACAGATCAATTTTCCTCAATGCTCTGGGTTTCTCTTGGTAATAGCTCTTCATATCTAGCCTATGCCATGTAGACCCACCTCTCTGCCAGGTAGCTTCACTCCAACCTGCCTTAGACCCTGATATCAGCTGCCCCAATTCCTACCCCATACCCTTGATGCTGCTGATTTAACTGATTGATTGGTGAGAGCTCGCCATATGCAGCATGTCCTAGAAATCCCCCTGCACTGTACACTTTCTGCGCATAATGTCCTATACTCACTCCTTTCTATCTCTAGGCAAAATAATTAAGTCAATGCTACCATTCCAGGAAAGGACTACCAAATCAATTACCCAAATCATATTTTCCAGACCAAATCACTTTTCCTGGCCATCGGGGTTTTTTTAGAATGTAGGTTCCTTGAAGGAGGGGATGGTCTTGATTTTTGTATTTGTGTCCCCAGGCCTCCTACTTTGTCATTCATTCAATCATGTCTACTGAGAAGAGGTAGTCCCATTCATCTTTGACTTTTGCCTTCATTTTTAAGAAGACACTAGGAAGTTAGTTACCTCTTTCCTTAATTTTAAAGTGTGAAAACAAAATATCTGAAGAAAGCAATGCAGGTCCATATTTTTTATCTCAAAGTTTCCCTATTGAAATACATCATTCTGGCTACAATGCAACAATCTTGGATAAAACCTCTTAAGTAAGGAAAAGGAAGTAAGAACTGCACATAGAGAACATTTCTTTCCTTCTGTTAAAGTAGGAAATGATAGGCAAACAGGACAGTAAGAACTAGTTGCCCAGCAACTCAGTAAAAGCAAGAAAGGTTTTACAAGTAACAACCTAATTTCCCAGTCTAGCCTTTAGAATTATTGAGCTACCAACCCAAGAGTCTGGTCATAAAAACAGGAGCAAAAGGCTTCCAACAAAACTCTTATGATTATTATGAAAAGGAACTGAAAGGGAAAATGTGGCTCTGTTGGTCGTTTTATTTTCAGTAGGAGAATCTTTAAAGGGCAAAAAAGAACAAAGGTTTGGCAAATATATACAAGCCTTTCATGGCCCCCTTTAGTCCTTGAAACAAGGGAATGTAAATTTTTTTAAACCCTTACCTTCCATCTTAGTATCAATACTGTTTATTGATTCCAAGGTAGAAGAGTGTGAAAGGTGAGGCAATGAGGGTTAAGTGAACTGCCCAGGGCCACACAGCTAGAAAGTATCTGAGGCCAGACTGAACCCAAGACCTCTTTCTCTTGGCCTGGTGCTCTATCTACTGAGCCACCTAGTTGCCCCCCAGAACATGAACTATTTGGAAAAATAAGCAATTTGTTAAGAAGCAATTTGCAAACTAAAAATAACGATAACTGCAAATGAAAATTTCTTGGAGAATGGACATCACTCATACTTTGGCAAGCTAAGGCTCTCCTTACAAGATCATATGAAATGGAAAACTACATCTGAGTTAGAGATGCTAATGTTCATTAGAACATTCTTTAAAATTTATTTATTTAATTAATTGATTTAGAATATTTTCCCATGGTTACAAGATTCATGTTCTTTCCCTGTCCTCCTCCCTCCTGGAGCCAACGAGCAATTCCACTGGGTTTTATATGTGTCGTTGATCAAGAAAAATGTCCATATTATTAATATTTGCAACCTAGTGATTGTTTAGAGTCTACATGCCCAATCATATATCCCCATTGAACCATGTGATCAAGCAAATGTTTTTCTTCTGTATTTCTAGAAGAAACATTTTTAAATGTTAACATCTTTCAAGTTAATGTGTTGCCTTTACTATAAAAGTGACACTGGATATCAGATACAAACCAGCACAAGCCATGCTTCCTGGAGCAGATCCTAATTGGCACAGTGGAAATGTCACTGGGATTCAAAGTCCCAAAGCCTGAGTTCAAATCCCAGCTCTGTCAACTGAATAGCCAATTGACTGTTTGCTCTTTTTGAGGGTAATAGCAGTTCTTTTCTTTAGCTTATAAATAAACAGCAGAGTAGAATAGAGGGAGTATTAGATGTAGAAGTTCAAAACCTACTTCTGCAGAATTCATGATTCAGGAGGCAGGGCAAGTTAGTCACACTTTTTGAGTTTATATATGTACAAAGTTATACCAAAAACAGAGGGATCTATGTGGACACTGGTAATTCCTGCATGGATGAAACCTAAGATACTTACATGCTAACCTACTTCACAGTGTCATATGGGTCAAATAAGAAAAATGTCTGTGAAGCATTTTGTGATCTGTAGAGCACTCTACAAATATGAGGAGGGGTCAGGTAATGCCACACTGTTGTTCCTGGCCACCCCCTGGCTTTAATCTTGTCTTTCTTCCCTCCAAGCCTAGCACAAACAGCATGGTAGCACTGCCATGGCAGCCCCTTTTCTAAGACATCACTTCCATCATGTTACTCCCCAGCTTGAGAGTCTACAATGCCTCCTGATCACTTATCAGACACCAACTCCTTTATTTCATTCAAAATCATGGTTATTGATGTTCATTTCTCTCTAAATAGTGCTTTTCAAATAAGTTTAGCCACAGAACCCTTTTTAGCTTGAAATATTCTGATGAAACCTCTAAATACTCTCAGAGGATTTTGAGAATATAAAATACCAACAAAGGAACAGAGAGAATTTTCAGAGTAAATTAGAGGTCATTAAGTCTTTTCATACCCCTAAAATGATCACATATAATAGATATTTCTGATACATAATTTCAACTTACTCTATTATGATTAGCAGAAAAATCTTCTCACAGAACCCACACAAGTCTCAGTTCAGCCACTTACAATCTGTGGTGAAAGGCAATTCAATTCACCTCACTAAGCCTCAGTTCCCTCATATATAAAATGGAATAGCACCCGAACTCAAAGGAGCATTGTGAAGGAAGAACTCTGTAAATTTATACAGATATGAATTTATTGTTATTATTTCTTCACATTTTATAAAACAAAATTCTGCAGGTAACAGTTTGGGGAAATACCATGGTGCAGGCCAAAGGTGCTGTTCTAATTTGGAGTCAGAGGCCCTGGGTTTAGTCTCATTCTTGCAATCTGCTAACTATATGACTTAAAGCAAGTCACCTCCTTTAGATCTTAGCTTCCTAATGTGTAAATTAGAAGACAATGTTGTCCTAAAACAGACTGCTTCCTGTACACCAGATCAAAATGTAACTACAAATGTTTGATAAAAATAAAAATACAATAAGTTAATTTGAGATTTTCTCAATTAATATGAGGCCCACTGGATTCCATTTCTATTTTTCTATATTGTAACTCATCCAATGCTAACCTTCCAACTATGTATAATACCAAAATGCTGCTAATGGGGTTTAAGAAAGCCAATGTGAAAAATATCTTTAAACCTATTAATTACACAAAATCTAGGATCCTATTAAGCAGATACCATCAATAAATGAATGCTTATTTACCAAACTAGAAATTATACTAAAAACTATTTTATTGCTAATAAACAAAAGTCTACTAATTTTAAAATAAATTTAAATGATAATCAATAATGATAAAAGATAATTATTTGGCCATGAAGCTACAGATTACTAAGAACTTCTTGCTATGGTATATTAGCTATTATATATGGTCTATTAGCAAAAAAGAAATATTTAAGAGTCTAAGGCAGTGGTTCTGAAAGGGGGGGCGCACTTTCAGTTTTGTTATACATATGCTGAGAACTATATAAAACTTACACTTATGCATATCACAGTAACTTTTAAAAGGTAGTTTTAAAAATGCTGAAAAAATATCCCATGTAACATTGCTCTGCTTTACTCTGTTAATTTGCTTCTTTCCTGAAGCCTTTAAAAATTTTTGTTTTAATTTTCATCTCTTAATTCAGATGGTTTTAGACATAAGTGCATTCTGATTATTTTGATCTATAACATTACCGGATTTCTTTTCTTTCTTTTTTTTTTAAGGCTTTTTAGCTATATGCCTCTATTTTGTCTCTTTATATCTTAAAAAATTGGTTCAACCATAACAAAGTTCACTTGGAATAACAAAGGATCAAGGATATCCAGGGAAATAATGAAAAAAAATACAAAGGAAGGGGGCCTTGAAGTCCCAGATCTCAAACTATATTACAAAGCAGCAGTCATCAAAACAATTTGGTACTGGCTAAGAGACAGAAAGGAGGATCAGTGGAATAGACTGGGGGCAAGTGACCTCAGCAAGACAATATATGATAAACCCAAAGATCCCAGCTTTTGGGTCAAAAATCCACTATTCGATAAAAACTGCTGGGAAAACTGGAAGACAGTGTGGGAGAGATTAGGATTAGATCAACACCTCACACCCTACACCAAGATAAATTCAAAATGTATGACTGACATAAACATAAAGAAGGAAACTATAAGTAAATTAGGTAAACACAGAATAGTATACATGTCAGACCTTTGGGAAGGGAAAGATTTTAAAACCAAGCAAGACTTAGAAAGAGTCACAAAATGTAAAATAAATAATTTCGACTACATCAAATTAAAAAGCTTTTGTACAAAAAAAACCAATATAACTAAAATCAGAAGGAAAGCAACAAATTGGGAAGCAATCTTCATAAAAACCTCTGACAAAGGTTTAATTACTCAAATTTACAAAGAGCTAAATCAATTGTACAAAAAATCAAGCCATTCTCCAATTGATAAATGGGCAAGGGACATGAACAGGCAGTTCTCAGCCAAAGAAATCAAAACTATTAATAAGCACATGAAAAAGTGCTCTACTCTTATAATCAGAGAAATGCAAATCAAAACAACTCTGAGGTATTACCTCACACCTAGCAGATTGGCTAACATGGCAGCTATGGAAAGTAATGAATGCTGGAGGGGATGCGGCAAAGTAAGGACATTAATTCATTGCTGGTGGAGTTGTGAATTGATCCAACCATTCTGGAGGGCAATTTGGAACTATGCCCAAAGGGCTCTAAAAGACTGTCTGCCCTTTGATCCAGCCATAGCACTGCTGGGTTTGTACCCCAAAGAGATAATAAGGAAAAAGACTTGTACAAGAATATTCATAGCTGCGCTCTTTGTGGTGGCCAAAAATTGGAAAATGAGGGGATGCCCTTCAATTGGGGAATGGGAAATTGTGGTATATGTTGGTGATGGAATACTATTGTGCTCAAAGGAATAATAAAGTGGAGGAATTCCATGGAGACTGGAACAACCTCCAGGAAGTGATGCAGAGCGAAAAGAGCAGAACCAGGAAAACATTGTACACAGAGACTGATACATTGTGGTACAATCAAAGGACTCCTCCACTAGGGACAATGCAATGTCTCTGAACAATCTGCAGGGATCTAAAAAACACTATCCACAAGCAGAGGATAAACTGTGGGAGTAAAAACACCAATGAAAAGCAACTGCTTGACTACAGGGGCTGAGAGGAAATGACTGAGGAGGGACTCTAAATGAACACTCTAGTGCAAATACCAACAACATGGAAATGGGTTCAAATCAAGAACACATGTGAAACCCAGTAGAATTGTGCACCAGCTATGGGAGAAGTGGTGGGAGGGGGGCAGGGAGAGGAAAAGATAATGATCATTGTTTCCAATGAATAATGTCTGTAAATAACCAAATAAAATAATGTTTAAAAAGTAAAAAAAAAATTGGTTCAACTAACAAGTATTTACTGAGTATATAATGTACCCAGTGCCTTTTTAAGTGATGAAGGAAAGACAAGAAAAAGATGTATAAGTTCCCTGTCCCTCAAGGAATCAAGAGAAGTGAAGTTAGAACAAATATATAGATAACTGTGGTAGAATCAAATCACTGTCAGGAGAGAAATACAAACAAATGGATACAAGAATTCAGAGAAGAAGATTACTCTCTATTGGGGGGAAGAAGGGAAGAGAGAACTGAAGAAAGTAGAATTTGATATGGCTCTTGAAGAAAAGAAGAGAGACAGAGTACAGGAAAAAGAAGAGAGGCTTTTTTTTTGTAGTACTCTCTCCTTTTCTGCCTTTTTTTTTTTTGGTATCAGGTTTGTAATTTCCCTGGTTTAGGGAATTCAAAGTTCAGATTTTCCTCTCTCAGTATAGGCTGCCATCTACTCTGCCACTTGAGTTTTAGAAGATTGTGAGAGGTTAAGGGATTTGTCTCGGGTCCTAAACAAAGCATGTGGTAAAGGCAGGATGTGAAACTTTCTAATTCCAAAGCTTGCTCAATATCTACTGATGTCTCTTACTATTTATTAGAGTGTAAAAATAACAAATTGTAGAAGTCTTACTTCCTTCAATGACCAACACATGTGCTCATTTTTATCTGACTATGCTGTTATTTCAGAGTAGTAAGGAAGGAAGGACCATTTCAGAAGTAGAAATCTGAATGACAAGCACTATACACACTAATGCATAGGAAAATTAGCATTAAAATTAGCATTAGAAACTGATAAATCACTATTTCCAATGTTGTCTAATGACAGTTGCAATATCTTTTACCTTCCCTTTTCTGATCTTCTTTACCCACCAAAAATTCACACCAGTCTTTTCTCTAGCTTTATGTCTTCAATGCTATAGTTATTTCACAGAATGGCAATAGTCACTATAACACCCCACAACAGGTAGAAGTCAAGTCCACTATGGAATGAATATTAACTGGGAAACATCACAAAGCAAACATCAATTTAAAGTGTTTTATTCTAAAAAGGAATTGTTATAATAAAAAAGCAAATCAATTCAAAGGGAAAACAAAAAAAAACAAGAGATGAAATTATGTGGTCTGTAATACAACCTTAGTTTTTACCTTTTTCATAGTGGAGGGAAATGGCACTAGATTTCATGGTGATCCCTCGAATCTGTTCATCTTCTCGGCTATCCATATATCTTAACTAAAAAACAAACACACACAAACACAATCTGTTTATGCACTCACATACAATATGTGTGCATATTCATCTCTTTACTGATCATTGATTTAAAGAGTAATATGGTGAATGGTGAGTTTCTGTAGCAAAAAACATTTTTAACTATGTAATTTAAATTCAAGTCAGAAATTTTAAAAATTAATGGAACTAACAAAATAGAAATATGCAAACTTTTACCATTACTAAAAGAATAAAAATTTGCACTCACTACTCATGTTCCCAAATGATTTTTTTTATTTCCAAAAATATTTTAATATTCCAATTTTACTCTATCTGATGTGAGCAATTTCACACGTATGAACATTTAGGAATTGGGAGCATAAGAATTTATTTTATTGCTTGATAACACTGTCTTCTTTTCCTCTTTCCATTCCCAGATTTTTAGCAAATAACTAAGAAATAGGTGAATAGATGTCTGTGGAAAAAGCAGAATTATTAGTATTGGTTCCAGTAAAACTGTTTTAAAGAAAAAGTTTCATTTGATTAGAGAAATATTACATCTGGCTTTACAAATGTTTAGTACTACTCAGTGTTGATCAATATCTCTTTTGAATGCAATTCTGCTAGATTCAATAGCAAAGAATAGTGCCTAGAGTGGTTCTATTACCACTACTTAAGACTCCCATAGCCTCTTTTCTTTTGACCACTCTAAAAACTCTTAATAGAGATAATCTCTAGGGCTCAAATCCTTGATCCTCTATCTTTCTTCTCTTATATTTTCTTTCTCAAGAACTGCCCAATTTTCATGCCTTTAACTACCAGTTCTATAATGATATTTTCAAAGCTACATAGAAGGTTCTTGTCATTGTAAGGATAAATTCTAGACTCTTCTGAAAGTAGTGGAATTCAATATTATTCATAATTCTTTACAAATAGTCCTGCAAGGGGAAATTACGTCAATCAGCTCTCATACAGAGAGCCAAATCAGAGGATGGAAAAACACATACTTCCTAGCCATGTAAGTCTGGGCAAGTCATTTAACCCCAAATGCCTAAACCTTACCCCTCTTCTGCCTTGGAACTGATACTTAGTATCAATTCCAATACAGAAGGCAAGGGTTTTACATATAATAATATTATATATATATACACACACACACACATACACAAATATATGTATCCATATATAATCATTCCTATAGCCCAGCAGGTTCAAAGTAAAATCACCAATGGAACAGAGCAACAGAAAGGAAAGTAACAAATATTCAAAACTGAGAACGATGAATCCTCTATTATGGATATTTTCCTGTATCACCAACTTCAATCATATAATGATCAATTGCAACTAGTTTCACTTGAAGGTTTATCACTCCTACTTAAATTTTGCAAAAACTAATTCATCAAATTCTTTCTCAAGCTCACTATTTCTCTTATTGACCCCACTCTTCTGAGTTTCCCAGGGCCCAAATATTTACACCCTTTATTTCTTCCTTTTCCTTTTGGCCTTCAACATTCAGTTACCAAATCATGTCTCCCTAATGACCTATCACAAGGTCCTTAAAAGGCACTCTTGTATTTACTCCTTCCTTTCCATTACTACTGCTACCTAACCTTTATAGTCATTATTTCATGCCCTGAATACTGAAAAATCCAAATAGGTCTCTTTCTCTTCATATGGAATTTGTCTTAAAAGATCAATCAACATTGTTTTCATTCTGTTATTTTCCTGTTCAAAAGCTTTAACTATATCCCATTATACTCAGGATGAAGTTGAAATTCTTCAAACAAGCTTTCAAGGCCCTCCCTCTTTCAATACAGGTTCCATAATACTAACCTAATTTCCCCCAAAAAATTCTGTTCTCAGAAAGATGGTCTTATTGTTCTCCAAAGATATCACATTGAAATCCTCTATTCTTATTACCCATCAATTAATCTCCAACATCCCAACAATACAAGGCCTATTCTTTAAGAACCAATGTAATTTTCAATTAATCATTAAATCATCCCCCTAGGCAACAATTCATTGTGCCATTCATTTTTATATTTAAATCAACCCCCCCCCCCCCAGTAAAATGTAATTGTCTTTTGGGTGTATCAGTCTATCTCTCTAAGTAGACCATAACTTCTTTTGACATGTTTCAAACCTTCAGAATGCTGAGCATATGAAAAATACTCAATAAATACTTGCTGAACTGAGCTGTAGAAACTTGATGAATATGTGTTTATGATAAAAGAATATCTTACCTTCCCAGCTAGGCGACTAGAGATGATTCCATTGCTAGATATAAGGCAGTCTGCAAGCGTGGTTTTCCCTATAAATAAAAATCATTAAATTCAATTTATTCTAAAAAAGGAGTAAAATTGTAATAGATGAGAGTTTCCCTTTAGCTGAGTACTTAGCCACACATAGTTGTTCCTGGAAAGTGAAGCTAGACAGAAATCTAGCACTTAAATTATCTAGAGCCTAGGTAGTAGTAGAGAGAGTGCTGGCATTGGAGACAAAAAGATCTGAGTTTGAATCCTACCTATAAGCTTGTGACCTGGAGTATAAAGTATCAAAGTCTTAGTTTCCTTTACTTGTAAAATGGAGATAATGACAACACTCAATTCACAGGGTTGTAAGAATTAGAGGAGACAATATCTGTAAATTGCTTTGAAAACCTTAAAGTGCTGCTACTGCCACCACCATCTTCATCATCCCCAACACCAATATCTGAAAGCCCAATCAAACAATGGGCCTTTACAAGATCGTGTTAAGGCAGAAGGAACCCTGTGTATATTTTATCAATATTCTACAAATGCAGAAAAGTAACTCATACCAGGTTGACACATTCTCCAAAGGGAAATAATGGAAATAATACTGGTGGCAAATTACAGAAACAGAAAAAAAGAAAACAGGATAATGTTAAAATAACCAGTTATGTTACCATTATGAAATACTGAAAATTTTCTCTGTATAATATAAAAACCAAATCAATTACTTTCTAAGAAACTTCAGGCTCTAGTCCAATGAAGGAAAAAAGAGTAGTTTAGTGGAAAGAATACTGGCTCTGGAGTCAGAGGACCTATTTCAAATTCCCCTCCTGATGCTATTTCTTTTGATGACTCTATGATCTATCTCCCTTTAGTATGTCAACAGCTCTGTTTTTTTATCTTATGAAATTAGTCACAGACCATAGATGGCTTGGGAGATGTCTTCAGGTTGTAAAGCAACAATTCTATGACATGCTAAACCACTTCTATAATAGATCAGAGAGCTTAAACTTGATAAAACTGCCATGCAACAGGTTTTTCTTACATCCTGGAAAATGATGAAATTTATTAGTACATATTAGGACTCTATAAACTAGCATTAGTCACTCCTACTTAGTCATATACTTTTTATTACTCAAAAAATGTAATTCAAACATGATGCTTACCATGGTCCACATGAGCCAATATGCAGATGTTCCTGATGTTACTGGTATTTTTCTGCAGTTGAATCATCTTGTCTAAACTATTGAGCACCATGGTGTCTTTTTCCCCCTGTAGTTAAAAATTAAGTTGCATTATGATATAAATGGAGCTAAAGATCAAGGTTAAAAAATACATTAAAATGTTGATATTTGACAAGTTTGTCAAATACACCTTCAAGTAATCAACACCAAAGCTCATTATTAATTTAATGTAATATTAATGTATTAAATTCTTTAAATGTATTTAATGTAATAGAACACTGCAGCTAGTTAGGGAATACATCTCAGCTGCCAGGACTCTGTGAACTTTAAAATTACTCCACCCTCCTTAGACAGTGCTTCAGGGGAAAATAAAGTTCTAATCTCCTGATTGAACAATGAAGGTACTTAGTTCTCACCTGATAGTGAAGCTAGAACCTTAAGCTAAGTCTATTTTTAGACCTTGATACAAAAATGTTAAGTACGTATAAAGGTTAAATTGATCACAAAAAGGTCAAGTAACTAACAAAAGGTGAACTTAACAAAGAAGTGTTAAGTAATTCAAAAATCTAATCAAAGAAAGTGAGAATTAAAGAACGGGCAGTCCTGGAGAAAAGTGTCTGCTGTGATTGGTAGACATGAAAATTTAGGGGAGGTGACACAAGAGAAAAGATCTCTAAAAAGAGTAGCCTATGTGTTCAGTTCAGGTGTGGAACTCAGCCTGGAGGAGCTCCCTCAGACAGCTTTCTTGAGACAGGCACTTGGTGGTGACTTGGGTAAGACTGACTTCCTTTCCCTTGGGCTCAGGGAGGCCACTTTGGCCAAGGTCTTTAACTCCTGCCTGGCTCAGCCTGAGCCGGAGCAGTTTAAATTAACTCCTTCCTTTTCCCTCTCTCTTCTCCTTAATTCCTTCTCTCTATATTAATTAAAATCATCATAATTTCCAGCTGACTTGGGCATTTTATTATTTGGGATTTTCCCTGGTGACCAATTAATTTAGATTTTTAAGTCACAACTATAAAATTATCCTTTACAATTCCAAAGGCCATAGAAACACAAAGAATTACTGAGATGGGCAACTTCTGGTTAATAGATGAAAGTGATCACAGTATCCCCCCCTCCCCCAAAGAAGCAAGTGAAAAATCTGAGAAGTTATGTTAAATCATTAGAACCAACATTCAAAATTGCCTCAAATATTTTTATCTATTAAAAACTAAACTGACTGCTCTCTAATGACTTGTAAATTCAACCAATGATCTGAACAATGTTGGATTTGTATTCTTGGGCTGAATTCATTCTTTTGATGAGTAATTCTCTATTGAGGAATATTAAGAGCTCTGCAAAATATAGTACCCTCCCCTCCAGGTGCCTTCAGGAAACTGTTAAGTAACAAACACAAGGTAGTGTGCAATTAAGTAGCAAAGAATGGATTAATGGTATGTAAACTTTTAATAGGTATTTATCACACACACTCAATCAGTAAAATGTTTCAGTATACACTCCCAATATATGTATATTGCTTTATTTACATACTACTATACATCATAAAATTGTTAAATGCTTTTTATTCTAAAACTTACATAAAGATTAAACTAAAAAATGGTGAAATAAAAATGAACTATTTGATCCTAGAGTTAGTAGAGAGCCACAGGAGTTTACTGGGTAGGAGAATGGCATGCTCAGACCAGTAATTTAAGAATATCAATGTGGTACAGGGAGAGACTTGAGGCAAGGAGAGAAGTAATGAGGAACTTAATAATTACCATGTGAGTGGAAAGAAGGGCATTGATTAATATGAGATATCCTGTGGAAAAAGAATGAGCAAGACTCAGCAACTGACTAGACATATAGCATCAGGGACAGTGAGGATGATGCTGAGCTTCCAAATTTAGGTGTCTTTAAGAATGCTGGTCCCCTTAACAGAAATTGGAAATTCAGGAAAAGAGTGGGTAGTTGGGAGTAGAGGGAAATACCATAATAAGATCTGAAATGCATACAAGTACCTATCCATTTGTACCAGCTCATCCTTTGAGACTCACTTTGTTTCATCAAAAACATGAGGAGAAATAGAAGCAGCTGAGGTTCTGTCTAGGAGTGTGAAGCCTATCAAAAAGCACCTGTAATATCCATGAGATAATCTGGGGGAGGATGAGGTATGGATGGGTGCATGGGTGGCAAGGGAGAATTTTGCCCTCAACTTGGGTCTATCCAATGCAAGGAGTTTACCACCTTAGTCTAGGAAGAGGCTAGGGCTCATACACCCATAAGAGCCCTCGGAGGAATAAGGCAGTGGAGGTGGGATACTGAAAGATAAAAGGTTAGGTGATAACCTACCAACTGAGATATTATGGGAAGGTTGCTATACAATCTATCTTCCCACCCCAACTTGGTTAAGTACCCTGAGGTCATGCCAAAATGCAGTCCATGGGAAAGGAGCCACTTCAGAGACCACAGGTACAGACAATTAGTGTTCTAAGAGAAATGGAGTAAAAGGACGGGAAGCAGAGAGTGGGGCAAGAAGTACAAATCCTGGAAAAAGGAAAGCTTTTGTTGTACTCTCAAAGATAGAGAAACAATTAGTGTACTCTTGAATACAAAGAAGCATATTCTAGATAAGAAAACAAGCAATCAGCCAAGGTTATTCAATGGATCAATAAACATTTATTAAAAGCCTACTATAAGGGGCAGCTGAGTGGCTCAGTGGATTGAGAGCTAGGCCAAGAGACAGGAGGTCCTAGGTTCAAATCTGTCCTCAGACACTTCCTAGCTGTGTGACCCTGGGCAAGTCACTTGACACCCATTGCCTAGCCCTTACCCCTCTTCTGCCTTAGAACCAAAATAGTATTGACTCTAAGGTGGAAGGTAGGGGTTTAAGAAAAAAAAAAAAGCCTACTATATGCCAGGCATTATGCTAAGTGCTGGGGACCCCCCCCTCAAAAAAAAAAGGCAAATGAGAGTCTATGCCCTCAAGAAACTTAAAATATAATGGAGGAGACAACATGTAAACAAATACATACAAAACAAGCTATATATGGGATAAAAAGGAAATGATTAGCCAAGGGAAGGCATTGGAGTTAATAAGGGTTGTAGAAGGTATCCTATAGTAGCTAGCCATATTGAAATGTTATATTTGAGGGACTTTGGGACCAAAGACCAGTTAGATGGATTGGTATTTCCATGTTGGGAGTAGTGAGAGATAGGAAGGACCAGTGGTAGAAAGTCTTGATTGCCAGATTGTATAAATCAATTGGAAATTGTTAACTACAACATCCACGTTAGACACTTTGCTATAAAATGTATGCCAAAACAGTTCACGTCCAGAATTGAATCAGATAAGGAAGAATTTAAATTTGTGCAGTATTAGATTTAAGATAAAAGTGCAACATAAGTTACAAATAAAAAGTGAACATGAGTTCATAAAAGTTTGGTTCAACTTTCATAAAGCTAAAAATTCAGCCTAAGGGAAAGGGCTAGCTTTTGAAGGAATATTTAATGGCTTGGTCTCTTTTCATACAAATATTAATTTCTTCTTCCCCATTTCCTATATCTGACTCTCATCTCAAAGAATACACTAGATGTTATAAAAAATTTAAGTTCCACTTTTAGACCCTGGCTACACATAAGCTTTAGGTTCTAGGCAAAATTTAGCTTTCACTTTAATTTTATCCAGCTTATTAAGAAAAAGCAGACCTTAAAAGTCTCTCTTCCTTAAACTGGGCATAAAATGGAACTTTAAAAAAATTCTTTGATCTTTTAATAAGGTTTTATTCTCTTTAAAAAGCAGATGGCTATAATATTTTATAATTTCTCAATAGGATAAAAATTTGCTTTTTCCTTTCAGCTCTTCACTTTCTTTTTAAAACCTTTACCTTCTGTCTTCGAAACAACTCTTAAGACAATCAAGAGCTAGGCAAACAGAATTATAATATTTGCCCAGGGTCCCAAAGCTAGGAAGTGTCTAAGGTCAAATCTGAACCAAGTTTGTATGACTCCAGGCCTGGCATGCTATCCATTGTGCTACCTAGTTGTCCTAGGGCCCTTCATTTTTCCTATAGGTCAGAAGTCTCCACAAGGGGAAAAAAAAATTGTTTTATCATTCCTTTAAATAGTAAATTTAGATAAATAGTTTAAATAGTAATAAGCAGAGCAAAAACAGTTTCCCTTACATAGTCTATGAACAGACTGGTCAATCACCATAATTCTTCCTTGAAAGACATTTATTTCTGTACTTTCTACACACACACACACACACACACACACACACACACAAAATCTTACTAAAAATCCAGAAATGCTTTAGTTACATGTATTTGAAAACAATGCCTAGGATTTGGTTTCAGGATTCAGCTGCTGATTTTAAAATTAATCTTTCAGTGTAGCTTTATAGCCTCAAAAAGTAATACAATTTTATTAAAATCAATTAATTTCTTCAAAAGTTAGTAAATGAATGAATGAATGAACAGGTTGCTGCAAATTCAGGGATGGCATGTCAGTCAATTAAATCAGTCTCTTGGAGATGAATCAAGAAGCAACTTTTCATATTTTTTTAGTTTATTTTGTTTTATATATTTATAGTTACTGCCTCAGTATGCATTTCAGTAACAGTCAAAGCCACAAACATAAAGAATTTCATTCTTCTGCATATTATTTATTGCACATAATAATAACTGCTAATATTTATATAAAGCATCTAGTAGCACAGCAAATAGAATGCAGGGCCTGAAGTCAGGAAGACATCTTCTTGAGTTCAAATCTGGTCTCAGATACTTAGTGGCTGTGTGACCCAGAGCAAGTTACTTAACAGTTTGCCTCAGTTCCACCTCTGTAAAATGAGCTAGAGAAGGAAATGGCAAATTATTTAAGTAACTTTGCCAAGAAAATCCCTAATGGGGTTAATGAAAAGTTGGAAACAACTAAAAAATGACAACATATATATATAGCACTTAAGGTCTGCAAAGCACTTTACAAAACATATTTCATTTTATCCTCATACCAGGAAGCAGGTATACTGTTCCCATTTTACAGATGAGGAAACTGAAGGCAAGACTGGTTTGCCCAGACTTGCCCAGAATCACATAGCTGGTGTCTGAGAATGGATATGAATTCAAGTCTTCCTGACTCCAGGTCCATCACTCTATCTACTGTGACACCTAGCTTGCCTCCTTTTAAATGTACAAAGCAGTAGATTTAGAAACTGATTCATCATGACCTAGAGCCATTTATAGGAATCCTTAACATGAGTCATTAAAGACAAGAAAAACATGATTTTAAAATGCACACATATGCAAAACACAAAAATGACTTAAAGCATTTTCAATAACTAAAAAAAAGTATATTCATATTTGTAACTTTTACTTAAAATCTTAATTGGTTCATCTTTCAAGTCACTTAACTTCTATGGGACTAATTTTGTTCATCAATAAAATGAAAGGTTGGACCCAATGAACATGAAAGCCCCTTACAACTCTTTAGTCCAACTTCCTCATTTTACAATGAACAACTGAGGCCCAAAAGTGAAGTAACTTGCCCATGTAACATGCAGTGAGTTAATGGCAGGATGGGGTTATTTAGATATATGGAATATCTGAAAAGTCTTAGTCTTTAAACTTTATTCGCTTAAAACTGCACTACGAATAATGCTTTAATGTGCACTTAGATTTTTGGGACAACCTGTAAAATGCCAACAAAGACTAAAAAGGCAAGCATAAGTTTATGGAGTACGTGGTTGATTTCTTAAGTCAACTATCTGATACTATATTTCCAACTGCTCTGTACCTTCCTCTAAGTCAGTGGTTCCCAACCTTTCTTATGCCGTGACCCCAAACCAAAAAATTATTTTGGTGGCTACTTCAAAACTCTAATTTTGCTACAGTTATGATTCAGAATGTAAATACCTGATATGCATTATGTATTCTCATTGCTACAAATTGAGAGGTTGAGAACTGCTACTCTAAGTCCTTATCACCAAGAAAGAAGTAACCAGGTGTATAGTAGACTCTAATACAGAGAGAAGAGTTAGGGCAAAGTAACAAGTTAGAATTGTAAACTTCTTGAGGACAGGTTTTTTGTTTTTTTGTCTCTGAAGCCTGTGTCTAAAATCATAGTATGACAGATTCAGCAGCAAGGACCATGTTCCTCCCGTTCTTTGTAACAAAAATATGTACAGATGCAGACACCTATGCAGAGATACAAAAAACATATGTATAAATAACTTTCTTTGTATCCCCAAAACTTAGCAGTGACTCATAATTAAACGTTTGTTGATCTAGTGTCCAGATCAAATTCCTCTGTTCAAAATAGTGAAAACGCTTTTTTTTGTGTGGCTGATTCAAAGCTTTCCACAATAAAACCCTATATCTTTCCAGTCTTATCTCATCAATCTCCCCCAATATACAAATATACATTGTAAATACATTCGTAATATATAAACATGTACTCAAATATATGGCTTAATAACTTTTTTCAATATATTTCTTTTGCAATTCTATATATTTTATTTTGTGCACTTAAAAACATAACTTTTGTTAGTGACAACCCCGCACCCTCCCAAAAAAAGTTTAAAGATTCCTGATCTAGAGGACATATTTCAAGTAAGGAAACTGGGAAAAAGGAGGGTTAATGATCTGTCCAAAGTCAGTTAGAGGCAAAGCAAGGTCCCGAGACCCCAAATCCTGCTCCCTTTCCGGGGATCCCTCGGTCCTGAGTGGGCACTAACGCCCGCGCCTGGGCAAAGTTTCCCGCTGGCCCTTTCCCGGAATTGAGGTCGCAGGAACCAAGGTCGCGAAGCCCGCTCTGGTTCAGGCTCCGGTCCCTTTTGGACTGTATTTTTGTTTGGGGGAGTTCAAAGGAGAGTGGCCCGGGGGATGTGAGTGAGGGCCTGGGGAGGGAGTTTAAACCAGCACCAGGCAGAACGCGCAGCGCTGACAGTCACAAAACTTCCCAGGGTTCTCCCGGCCCCAACACCTCGCAAAACCTGGGCGTGCGCGACCTCTGACCCCAGCGAGTGACGCCGGTCGGGGGAAGCCGATCTCTAAGCGCTCTGGAAGGAGAACGTCGAAGGCAGTCACCCTGGAGTGGAGGGGTTCCATTCTCCTGCCCACCTGTCTCCCGGGTCTCCCAACTCACCCACTCAGTCAGTTACAGATGACAAAAAAAAAAGCCAACAAGCTGATATCGGGCCCAGCAGCGCCGGCGACACCACGCGTGCTGAAGAAGACGCGGAGGAGGTGGTTCCAAACCCGGAACTCGAGGATGGGAGAGCTGGAGGGGGGGGCGGGAGGCGGGGTTAAGGGGCGTGGCGAAGAACGCGACCTTTGAGTTGCCCGCCTCCTGTGACGACACCGGAAGCCCTCCCGGTCAGTAGAACGCCGAGGTCGTTACTAGGCAGCCGCATGGTTGCCATGGTTACGGCCGCGGTTCTAGAGTGTTGGAGACTGACTAAGGGAAGGCTTCGGCACTGAAAATGACGCTCCAGTGTCTGTGCCAGATTTGCACTTGCGGGTAAGGGATACTTCGAGCTGCGGTGAGTGCGGGCCCCTCTCTCCCGCCGCCCAGGATCGTCCGACGGCGCCCTCTTCAATCCTCCTTCAGAATCGGCTTCCTCCCGCTCTTCTGCACGCATCCTAAGTGCTGGAACCCTGCCTCTATGCTCCTGCCCTGGCGTATTGCAGCCCCTTCCTGACCCATCCTTCAGCTCCGTGTTCCGCGGTCTCACCCCCCCCCCCACTTCCTTATCTCGTTTTCTTAAACTACCCCTATTCCAAGGTCTCACCCTCTTTTCCAGGATTTCACTCCTTTTTCCTGACCCCACTACCTTCAGCAGTCCTGTTTTAGGCAGTGATGAGACTTTTTCCTGGTTCTATATCCTTCAGCCTCCCCTCTTTCCTTTATTCCAAGGACTCCGTTCCTTTTCCCACTGCCTTTAGGTTTCTTTTCTAAAAGACTCCATGCACTTCATGAGCCCTGTAAGCTTTAAATTCACCCTCTTCCTCTCAGGGGTCAGGAAGAGGGCAGAGCCCTGCTTCTTAACCCTGGAACCTTCTGCTGTACTGTTCCAGGGAGTCAGCCCCCTTCCTGAGCCACACATTCTTCTGCTCTCCTTTTCCAGAGAGCCAGCCCCCCTACTAAACCCCATACCCTTCAGCTTTTTCCTAGTTCAGAAACCAGCCTCCTTCCTGAGCCCACATCTCGAAGCCCCGCCTTCTTCCCACTATTCTGGGAACTCAGCCTCTTTTCTGATCCCTTTCAATTCTCCTATGCCAGGAAACTAGCTCCCTTTCTGAGCCTCACATCCTTCATCTGAACTATTCCATAAAACCAACACCCTTTCTGAGCCCAAACCCTTAAACTTCCCCTCTTCCAGAGATTGAACCTTTTTCTGGCCTCCCCTTCCTGAAGCTTTCCAGGTCCAGAGACTCCTTACCTTTCTGATTCCCCTAAGTTTAAACTCTCCTGATCTAGGATTAGCTCCCCTCCTGAACCCCACAGACTTTGGCTCTCCTACTCCAAGTACCCAGACCTCATTAGGAGTCCCATACCTTTTGGATTTCTTATTCCAGGGATTTAGCCCCTTTTCTTAACCCCATCACCTTTATATCTCCTATTCCAGGGTTGACCTAGACTCCTTTGCTGAAGCTTGTTGGGGTCAGGTTTTAAGTTTTCAGCCCATTTTCCTCTCCCTTGGTTTCCATAGCTTTCAGTTTGCCTATACCAACAGTCCAGACTTCTCTCACTGGGCCCCATACTCTTTATGTTCCAGAAACTTTGTTTTTCAAACTGCCCCCTCCTTCTGAACTCATACCTGTCAATTATCATGTTCCAGAAACTGTTCTCTTAACCCTTTCTGAGTTACTGTATCCTTGTGGCCTTCAGTTTTCTTATTCTTGGGAGACAGTGTCTACTTCCTGACTCCCATATACTTAAGCTCTCCTGTTCCAAAGCTCTACTTTCCAGAATCCTCACACCTTGTAGATTTCCTGTTCCACAGATCCAGCCCTACTTTCCCCAACACACACACACACACACACACACACACACACACACACACACACACACACACACACTCTTTAAGGGATTTGACCCTTTTCTGATCATCCTCACCCTTCAGATTTTTCCATAGATCCAACTGCCTTCTCTCCCTCTAGTACAATTTTAACTCTGAGATTATTTTCACATATTACATTCTTATTAAATTTAATTTCCCAAGGGTCTACACACATCAGATCTCTTATGGATCAAGACCTCTTACCCATTTTCTGTATTTTTCAGTAGTTTTTAGTTCCATGGAGCCAGAGCCTCTGCCCCTTTCTAAACCATTTACATCTTCAAGTATTCCTATTCCATTAAAGCCTAAAGTCTGCAATCTTAGTTTATAAATTTCCAAACATATACCTACTCGCCTCTTTAGGGACACTGTTGAAATTTGAGATAGTTTTTTTTTTATTTTCTTTGCTCGCTGAAAACTTTGCCAGGAACTATCTTGACTGAATGTTCACTTTCTCCCTTTTCTGTAGCCCAATAATATTTAGATAATCTAGGAAAGGTAATCTCTCTTTCCTGGGTTCATATAAGAATGGTATTTTTTGTTAATACTCAAATGCATAGATTGGGCTACATCTGTTGTCTCTCTGGAATTATCTTTTCAAGGTTTGTTTTTTATTTTTTAATTTCCCCCCAGTTTATGGAAATATCAAGGTGGCACCTAACAACCTCCTATACCAAACAAACACAGTCTCCTAGTTGCTTTCTCCCCACTATTTACTTAGGACTTTAATCAGTATGTGCTAAATAAATATTACAAACAGCTATTTAGTTTATTGTTTCTACTCCCAAGTAATGACTACCTCCAAATGGAAAACATCTAAATTTCAGGAGGTTTTTTCACATGCTTGGCTCTCACCAAAAAGTTAAAAATAGTAGGGGATCAAAGATTAGACTTCACCAATCAAGGTTATCAAGTATTCTCCTGGAAATTGTTATATTTCATTTTTTTTTAATGTAATAAATACTCAGCCTTTTCTCACCTTTTTTGTATGTATTTGTACATTTATCTTCCTCAAAAGTTTTTTCTTTACTGTTCTGTGTGTTTCCAACTATTCACAAGTATTAAATATGGAATCACAAAGAATGTTTATATGAGGATGGAATAAGAAATTTGATTTCCTCAAAAGTCTTATTGCAAAGAATAAAATAATGCACCTGGATACTTGTGAATTTTTAAGTAACCTTTTATCATTAATTAAGTGCTTGAAATAATAGAATTCAATTCTTTAGCTCAGGAATTGGTAAGTATATGCTTTACTAACTACCTCCCAATTATAGGAAGCACTGATAGTGAATGTCTTGAGCTGTTCAATTCTGCTGGCCACCTTTCTGGCTCCTCTTACACAAACTAAATTCAAATGCTAGTCCTTTCTCGTTAAAAGGCAACAAACCATCACAAGAGGGCACCTGAAAGTTACCAAAGCCTGAATACAGATAATCTGTCACACCTCCATTGGAGTCTTCTAATGTCTCATCCTGGTATAGAGGTAATCTGTATTCTCACAAGCTGTGCCAGAAGATCACATAAGCAGATCTCATTAGATTCAGTTGCAGACCAGGTCTGTTTTGAGTACCAATATATCTGAGTTTGCAAAGATCAAAGGGCTATCAAATAATTTTTGGGTATTTTTGGCCACATCACTTCATGAAGACCAACTACTAAATCAAAAAGGATTGCTTCTATGTTGGTAAAGTGATGTCACACTGATGAAAGCATGTATTCTTGAACTGCTGAAGTAAATATTCAGCAGATATACCAAAATATAAGCAAAATATTGCAAAAGAGCTGTACATTTTCACTTTAATTGACCACATGAATATCTGATCATTCTTATAGAGTTCTCAGAGATATTAAACTTATACCTTAATATTGTAATAATCTCAATAAAGGCAAACTATATTTAAAATTTCCATAAGACTAGTAGTGTATATAGCATCAGTGAGCTAATTACTAAGTGAATGTTAAGATTTAAGATATGAGGGGAGAAAAATGCCAAATGATTCATAATGGAGAGGAAATCTCAGTTCCATCAATTACAATCCATTAAAGTCATGGTCACTGTTGATATTAAAAAATTTAAATTATAGAAGGGACTACTTTTCAGAGCCTTGACTAGCAGACAAGAAACCATAGCTTTGTTCCCAGGGTGCTGCTATCACAGCATGTTCTTCTCAAAATAGTGCACTGACCTCTGTCCCTGTTCCTTTCAGAACTATCCCAAGAGTCCCACACCTTTCCTGTAGTCCACCTTTTCCCACTGTCAGGTTCTATATCTGCCACCTCCCTCTATCCACTGTTGGATAGTAACAATTGATTAAGAAGCAAGCAATTAAGAACAGAATGTTCTCTGGATCCAGGATGACCAGAAGCAGCTGTCTTCAGCAGATGAAACTATATTCTTAGGAACTGAAAAAAACTGGCAGATATGATTCTCCATCTACTCACAGTGGCTGGGTAGCAGGAAAGATACTGTAGACCTAGAGAAGGGCAACTGTCCCTTTTTTTAAAAAGGAAAGAAAAACATGAAAAACAATCCTTTGCTTGTTGGCAGAATTCTAGAACTTATTACTGGAGGGAAATATATATATATATATATATATATATATATATATATATACACTTATAATTCTATACATATAAATAGCATATCATACATATTTTAATATGTATTCAAAGAAAAATTAGTGATGAAACACACTTTTTCCCCACTAAATATCTCTCCAAAATAAAAAGTTCTAGAATGTTGCCAAGAAGTTCATTGGACTATGATTTGCATGTTCAATATAAGATAGATATATATTATATCCATGTATATGCTTATATATAAATATATAATATATTTGATGTAAATATATACACATATATAAAGAAATTAGTGACTACAAGTAACTAGCTTAACTTTAAGAAGAAATCATATCACACTAGCATTTCTTTTTCTTATCTTTTTTAAAAAATGTTTATCTTCAGCCTTAGAATCAATACTGTGTATTGGTTTCAGTATAGGAAAGTGGTAAGGGCTAGGTGATGGGGTATAAATAACTTGCCCAGGGTCACTAGGATTTCTTTTTGCAACATGTTTTCTCAAATGGTGGTGGTGTTCAGCCATTTCAGTCATGTTTGGCTCGTCTTGACCCCATTTGGGGTTTTCTTGGCAAAAATATTGAAGCATTTTGCCATTTCCTTTTGCAACTCATTTTATAGATGAGGAGTCAGGCAAATAGGTCAAGTGAATTATGCAGGGTCACACTGCTATTAAGTGTCTGAGGTAAGACTAGACCTGGCACTCTATCCACTGAAGCACCTCACTGCACCTAACTCAACTGGTATAACACAGCAAATAATATAATACATTTATATAGGTTTTGGGAAAGCATTTGATAGAGTACTTCACACTGTTCTTGTAGAAAAGTTGGAAAGAGAAACTATATGATAGCATTTTTGGACACAAAAAAATTAATTGTTCAATGTTAGCATATAAGAGTATTCAGTGGAGTATCCCAGAGATTTTTCCTTATTTCAGTATAATATTCCATTAAATACATGTATCAGTTTGTTCAGGTAGTCCCCAATTCCCCACTTTTTCTCACTTTCTTACAAGAATGCTATTATGAATATCTTGATACATATAGGTATGCCTACTTTTCTGTGTCTACAATTATATGTAAGAGAATAATCACTTATATTCAGTATATCTTTTTAGAAGAATCAGACAGGGTTTTGTGAATAATATTCTTCATTAGCCTATAACTTCATAGTCAAATGACTGAAAGAAGCAGAGAAATACCAGATGACACTTTGCTTGCTGTGCTGCATTTAGGAAAACTTAGAAAATTTCTTCATATTAACGACATTTACAAGATAGTCAACTTTTAATTATCTACACTAATAATAGAGTAAAGAACAATCTAAAATAATGGATAATCCATCAATCATTTATAATGGCTTTTCAAATGTAATGTATTTATGAAAATTTTATGTGTCCTGTTACTTTCCTGTTGAACTCCAGGGCTGTCTAGACTTAGGATAACATTGAAATTAGCTATATTTTAAATAAATAACATATCTTTGTGTATCTGTATAAGCCAGCAGAAAGAAAGGAAAATGAGGCTGAATGGTGAGGATTAAAAGTAATCTAGGAGCAACTATATGGTAAATAAATAAAGGATAATCCATAATTAAGATTTAACTACTATCTAATCCTAAGGCATCAAAACATTATCTTAATTTTACAATCAATGATAAATAATGAAAATGAGTCCAATTTTCATTTGAAAGTCATGTTGCTTCTTATAAAAGGAAAATGATATAGGAGGGAATTGGGATAATATATTTTTTGTCACAAGAAGCAAAAGTTATAGGACAAGTCTGGAATATGAAGCTATCTGCCAAAATCTAGAACAATAAATAATTTCCTGACTTGCCTTTAATAACAATTATAATTTCTTTGTCCTTGGAAAGTTGGAAGAAACAGCAAGGAGAAATTTCTATTCTACATCTCATTCTTTATTTTTTTAACCCTTACCTTCGTCTTAGAATCAATACTGTGTATTGGTTCCAAGGCAGAAGAGCAGTAAGGGCTAGGCAATAGGGGTTAAGTGACTTGCCCAGGGTCATACAGCCAGGAAGTGTCTGAGGCCAATCTAAGACCTCCCATCTCTAGGCCTGGCTCTCAATCCACTGAGCCGCCCATCTGCCCCTCTTCATCTGACTCTTAAAAGCAAAGAGGAACTTGGAAAGAGACTTTGGAATCTTGGTGGAAAAGTAACTTAGCATTTGTGATAAGAGGAGAGAAGTTGAATGTGGTCTGACATGCACTATTTGTTTTGGGAGAACATGTTTCAGAAAAATTCAGACTGATCAACTGACTGATCTCAAAAATTAATCGTTGTGGAACAGTAGAAAGAGTGAAATTCATGGGACTTTACTTTCAATCTTAAGTTAAGCTATCATAATCATTATTAATTCATTATAATTTGGATAAATCACTTAAATTCTCTGCACCTTAGTTTTCTCATGTCTAAAATGAGAAGGTTAGACCAGATAGTTTCTTTGGTATTCCGTAGCTCTAGATCTATATAATGAGTTCAAATGAAGTTTCCAATAGATTTCTTCAGGGATTTGTTCTTGACCTTGTGCTATTTGATATTGTCAATAACTTGGAAAAATGCATAAATGGCATTTTTATTACATTTGAAGATTACACAACTAACTCATTGGAGGGCAAAATTCAAAAAGCTCATGACAGTCTAGAACAGTGAAGGCAAACCTTTCAGAGATAGATTGCCAGGCCCTGTCCCCATACCATCCCCTGACTGAGTCCTGTGCCCACTCCCCCAGAGACTAAATGTCATGCCCCTTCTCCCACCAAGTGTCAGGCATGCCCTGTTCCTTGCCCTTAGCACACATAAGGAAGGGGTAAAGCACTCTCATTAGGCTGCTGGGCAGAGGGGAGGGTGAAGTGAAAAAAATGTGCTCAGTGCAGGTGAAGAGGGGGAGGAGAGTGGCCCAAGCACTCTGCTCCCCTCCAGCTCCGCCACCTGTGAGCTGTCCACTTTATTAAGCCCTGTGTGCTCCCCCTGAGCTGCTGGGAAGAAGGATGAGTAATGTGAAAAAATGTTGTCAGGCATGGTGGAAAGAAGGAAGGTAGCAGATCCACCCAAGTCCCTCTGCCTTTCTAGTAACAAATTTGGGTTGGGGTGGGGGGGGAGGAAGGGTGACTGTTTTCCCACAGAGAGTGCTTTGTGTGCCATCACTTGTCTAGACCATTGGACTGAATTGAATATGAAATTTAAAATGGTTGCAGAGCCCAGATGGCAGCTTAGTAGCAACAAAAGCTAGAACTACTCTGAGAATGTTTCCAAACCCACCTTAAAATAGTGCCTCAAAAGGAAAGTATTCACAAAAACAAGAAGATGGAGTGATAGGGCTCTTGCAGAAAACAGCTCAAAAGGTAGCCAGAGAGAATCAATTTTCACAGGATAAAAGGGAAGTAGAAGTAAAACTGCACCACCCCATACCCACCACTTGAGGTCTCAAGCACTGGCACCAGTCTACAGTGAAACCCCAAAGTCCATAGATTCCCAATTAGTCATTTTGAGACTGTGGTGAAGCAAAATAACTCACAGTGCTGATTTCTGCAAGCCATCAGCAGAGGAACCAGAATCAGAAGTTTTCAAAATTCCCAGTCCAAAGGAACATGAGCAAATAGCAAAAGAAACACAACCATAGAAAATTTCTAAAGAGAAAAAGAACCAGGAACAGACTCAGTAGTGGACAATAAGATCTAAGCAATCACATGCAAAACTTCAAAGAAAAATGAGAATTGGTCTCCAATGCTAGAAGAGCTCAAAAGGGAATTCATAAAACAAAGGGCAGAAGAAAAATGAGAAAAAGAAAACACAAAATTGGTCAATTAGGAAAAAAAGGTGCAAAAATCCAATGAAGGAAAGAGTTCCATAAAAAAAAAAAATAGAATGGGGGAGAGGAGGAATCAAGATAGCAGCTAAGTAGCAGTGAAAGCCTAAACCACTATTACAGTCCTTCCAACCTAATCTTTAAAAACCATCTCAAAATGATAGGACTCAAAAATGAACACCAAGACTTGAAGGGTAGGAAGAAAGAGTTAGAAAAAGTTAGGCAGAAAGAAGCAAAACTATACACAGAGGAATGTTGGCTAACTACCCCCACCCCCTTATTGCACATGGGCTAACTTTAGGATCCCAGGATGGGAGCTACACTAGCAAAAGAGAACCTCAGAACTACCCCTTGAAGTCCCAGAGCCTGGCACCAGCCCACAGTGAGGCCTGGAAATTCATAGCGCTGGGTCCTTTCAAGCTTTCATGGCTGCACCAAAGACATAGCTCCAAGGCAAAACCCTGCTAGCTATCAGAGGAGACAGAATCAGCAAGCAGCTTTCAGTATCCCCAGGCCACAGGCCAAAAAAAAAAAGCTGTGAAAATGAACAAACAGCAGAAAAAAACATTTTACTCTCAAAAATTTATATGGAGTCAAAGAACAAAGCACAGAACCAATGTGAGATGGTGAGATCCAAGCAACCACATGCAAAACCTCAAAAAGAACTCCCCCCCCCCCAAAAAAACGGAAATTGGTCCCAAGGTCTAGAAGAACTTAAAAAAGGAATTAAAAAATCAAACAAAACAGGTTGAAGAAAAATGGGGAAAATAAATAAAAGTAATGCAAAATGAAAGTAACAACTTAAAAAGCAAAATTAATCAACTGGAAAAAGAGGCACAAAAATCCAATGAAGAAAAGAGTTCTATGAAAAGTAGAATGGGCCAAATGGAAAAGGAGGATCAAAAAGGTCATGGAAGAAATTCAGTCTTTAAAAAAAAATTGACTCACTGGAAAAAGAGACAGAAATATACGATGAAGAAAAGAGTTCCATGAAAAGTAGAATGAATCAAATGAAAAAGGAGGATTAAAAGATCATGGGAGAAATTCAGTCTTTAAAAATTAAAATTGGGCAAATAGAGGCTAGTGACTTCAGAAGTTATCAAGAAACAATAAAACAAAATCAAAAGAATGAAAAAAATAGAAAAAATATTAAATATTTCATTAAAAAAAACTACTGTCCTGGAAAATCGATCCAGGAGAGAAAATTTAAGAATTATCAGACTACCTGAAAGTCATGATAAAAAAAATCTAATCATCATATTACAAGAAATTTTCAAAAACAACTATCCTGACATTCAGGTAAGTAGTATTTGAAAGAATCCATAAATCACCTATAATAAATCCCCAAATGACAACTTTCTGGAATATTATAACCAAATATAAGAGCTCCCAGGTCAAGGAAAAATACTACAAGCATCCAGAAAGAAATAATTCAAATATGGAACCTTTGTCAGAATTACACAGGATCTGGCAGCTTTCATATTAAAGGACTGGAAATCTTGGAACATGATATTCTAGAAGGCAAGAATCACCTACCTATCAACACTAGCTATATTCTTTCAGGAGGAAAAATCGTCATTCAATAGTAATAATAATAATAATAATCCAAACATTCCTGAAGAAAAGTCCAAACTTAAACAGAAAATTTGATGTCCAAAAACAAAATCTAGGAGAAGCATAAAAAGATAAATAAGGAGAAAAGAGTTAAGGGACTCAATAAGGTCAAATTGTTTATCTTCCTATATGGAATGATATTGTAATTCTTAAAATTGTTCTCATTATCATAGTAGTTAGAAGTATAAATGGACAGAGGGTATAGTAGTAAGCTATTTAGGATGATATGAAAAAAATTAAGGGGCAAAAAATGTATTGCAATGAGAGAAATGGAAAGAGAGTAAAATAGGATAAATTATATCACAAAGAGGCATGGAGAAAATTTAAGAGAACTGAATTACAAGTTGAAAATGTCAATTTCACAAGTACAAAATAGGAAAGACATCTTGGAAAGCAGTTTGTCTACCAAAGAATTGTATGTTTTAGTGAAGTCATGTTCAATATGAATCAGTAGTGTTACATAGAAGCTTTAAAAAAGGACCTCTGAACTTGAACCAAAATAAGAATTAGTACTACTGGGAATAAAGAGGCAGTAGTTCTGCTATAATCGGTTATGCTCAGACCACATCTGCAATATTGGGTTCGACTATAAATGCTACAGTTAAGTAAAGATTTTGGTTAGCTGAAGTGTGTCCAAAGGAGGGAAAATAGGATGGTTAAGGACACTGAGTCCATGCTATATGAGGATCAGTTAAAGGAACTAGAGATGTTTAGTTTTAAGAAGAAAAATTTTAAGGGAATAGCTATCTTAAAGTGGTAGAAGAGCTGACATGTTAAAGAGGCTTATGACTTTGTTTTCATAGGGAAGACTAGGAGCAATAGATGGAAGTTAAAAAAAAAGCAAATTAAAGGTTGCTATAAAGAAAACTTCCTTACATCCTAACTTTAATTGCTAAATTAAAGTTATAATAAGTGGAAATTGCTTCCTTAGGACACAGTGCATTTAACCTCAGAGGTCGCCAGATAGAAGCTTAGATAACCAGTTGTACATGCTCTAGTGCCGACTATTTGGGAAGAATTGGTTAGTCCAAGTAGACATTGAGATCCTTTCCATCTCTAGAATACCGTGATTCTTTTAAAGAATAAGTAGGACCCAATGGAGTAATTCTACAAGGCAAGAATAAAATTAGGAGGATAAAGAAATAATCCCAATGAAGAAAAGGTAATTTGTTTAAAGAGAGCAATATAGACAACCTAGGGAACTTATCAACCAACCTAGCTAGATATTTAAAAGAAATATATAGAAGAAAGAATTGAGTACAAGTGACAGCAAATCAGTGCAAATATAGCATGGCCTAGAAATGCTGAAGTTAAGAATTAAATGAAGCTGGTTAGGAAAGTTTAGAATAACAAACATGACATATATGGACCTCTACACATTTATATTAAAGCTAGTAGTAGTCTCTCAGTAACCGAGGATGACGATTGTCTTTGTGCGCTTTCATCTGTGATGTAGATGAGTGTGCACAAAAACACTTGTGTGTGAAGGAGATTTAAGTGGAAAAGTCGATGCACAGAGATAGTCCCACTCTCTCGGCATCGGAAGCCTGGGTCCAGTGGCACGAAAAATTGTTACATCTGGAGACTTCTTCAGCTGCATTGGATGGCTGTGTTGTCCTTTGTGCTCCAACACGCCCTAAGCACTCCACAGTGCTTTGCTGTGTCGCCCTCTCAGCCGTTGAACCTTTTTATTGGTTTCTTCCATCTGTTCAGCCGAAGCAGTCTTCACATGCTGGGTGAGCAAAGCCCTGGTTCACCAGGGGTCGACAACCCGATGGCTACCCTCACAAGGTTTAGCCAGCCTGTCGAAGCCATTGCCCGGGGTGTGGCCGCTGCCGCATGCTAGCAGTTATTAGGAGCCACAAGTGAGAGCTGAGTATCAGGTTGGGGTCAGAGGCTGGAGAGTTGCCCTAGGAGGGCACGACAAGCCCTTCATACCAGAGATACTACTCCTCCCTGAGCACCTCATACACCCCTATATTAGGAGCTATATTAGGAGAAAAGATCAAAGATGAGATAAAGCTGCTACTCTTGGGAGGGATTGGTTATAACAACTAATGATTAGGCAGAGCTAAACAATTCCTATTTTCATTTTTTTTTTGCAATAAAATAATCTTTGCACTGGAAAAAATGTGAAACAAAAATGACTAATACAGAGTTGGTATTCCAAATCAATAGGAAAATAAGAAAATACATAGCTGCCTTTGATGATTCCAGGTCACAAGACCTAGATGAACTGAAAGAACTAGCAAATATTATTTCTGAACTAGTCAGTGGTCTCTAAAAGATCATATATAGAGGGGGGAAAGGTACAGGATTTGTTGTTCAGTCATTTCAGTTATGTTCAACTCCTTGTGACCCCATTTGAAGTTTTTTTTGGCAAATAGACTATAGTGGTTTGCCATTTCCTTCTCTAGTTCATTTTATAGTTGAGAAACTGTGTTTAATTCTGGGCTCCAAATTTTAAGAATATAAATTAACTTGAATGTATTAAGAAGAGCATAATCAGAATAGGGATTTATACCATATCTAGAATTGGTTGAAAGTTTGAAAGATGTTTAGCTTGCAGAAAAGAAGAGTTGGGGGTAGCAAAGGGTGTGCTGAAGACATAACAGCTATCTCAGAGGTACAATTTAACTTGTTCTGATTGATGCAGCAAGGATTGGATGAGCTCCATATCTTTTAAAATGTTCCAACATAAAAATCTGGTTCAACATCTAGCAACTCCCTACTTTCTCCTTGTATAATATATAGTTATAAGGCTTCTGTGTAGATTACAAGTATATTTCTTTTTTTAATCCTGTCATGTCTTCTATAAAGGTTAAATTTAATGGTTGTACTTAAATTATATGAAATAACGTGGTTGCTGAAATTATTATATCTCAAGTGAGAAGCTTATTTACCAAAAAATTTACAAATAGAGAGGAAATAATAAAGAAGACAAATGTGAGGGGAATAGCAACCTAAAAGTTAACCAGGAAGGCTGGTGGTCAGTAACCAAGATGGAAGCTAGTCTCTCAGGAAACTAGGAAAGTAATAAGCCTTTCACTCACCCAACAAAGCAATCCTGGAGTCAGAGTCTAAGTTGAAGCCAAGCTCTCTCAAAGACTCTCCCCAGTTAGAAGGCTATCTCCAGAAGGCAATCTCTTCAGACAATCTTCTCCAAGACCCATCTCCCAGACTCAGTTCAGGGCTTGCTTTTATGATGATTCTTTGTCCCTGCCCCTCTTCACAGGGGCCAATCACAGTTTCCAAAATTGTCTAGCACTATGCAGGGGGTTCACAATTTCTGAGGGTGTGAACTCTTACAAGTTACTGAGTGAGTGAGTTTCTGAGGGTGTGAACTCTCTTGTGAATTCTTAAAAGAACAAATTTCTGACTGAGTTAGAAAAAAAGGATGGAGCTCTCCAAGTATCTACCTAGCACTAGGTAGTATGTGAATCCACTAAGTGGTTTGCCAGCTCTTCCACCTAGTTCAAGCTTGTGTTGGTTCAATCAAAAAGTGTATGAACTTAGAATAGGCAAAGGGAACAAAGGATTCCCTTTTCACATTTCCAATATAATTTTTCAGTATCCTTTTCTATGCCCACCTTTACATTGAAACTAGCATATTAAAATTATATGTTTTAATCGAAGGATTCTGATTGAATTCATTTTTAAAAAATCTTTACCTTCCATTTTAGAATCAAAACACGGTTCTAAGGCAGAAAAACAGTAAGGGCTAGGCAATTGGAGTTAGGTGACTTGCCCATTCACACAGCTAGGAAGTATCTGAGACCAGATTTGAACTGAGGATTTTCCTGGTTCTAATCCTAGCTCTATATCCCCTGAACCACCTAGCTGCCCCTATTGAGTTCTTAATAGATATTCTCTGCCTCCTTATTCTCTGCAAAGATGATGGCACATTACCCTCTTTTATCTTTATGGGAGTCTTTTTACAAGTGTTCATCTTGAGTCTTGAAATATGAGATAACCAAGTATCTCATAACATAATGCCTTTGGGCAGAGACTAAAACTAATTCTGTGATCATTCTCTTAGCTTCTATTTCCTAAGGTAACCTATAATCATTCTTTTAATTTTTGTCATCTGGTTTCAAGTCTTGTACCAAGAATACAAAGACTGATGTTTTAGTTTCTTAAGTAATAGGTTCATTTGTCGGTCAGCCTACAAGGACTGACCTATTATTCATAGTACCTACAATTAAGTTATTGTTTTATAGAAAGTCTAAAAACTATGATTCATAGCAGTCTCTGGCCTTCCCCCCCCCCCATTTACCAGGATCTCTGTAATTTAGTAGGGGGCCACATAGACCTAAGGGCTATTTTGCTTTTGCTTATTTTTTCAGAGTAGGCCCTACAGTTTTGCCATTTCCGATTTAAACATGTCCGGTATAAATAGGGCACTGGTTACATGATTCATCTGTAGATCTAGATGTTGTATAAAATATGTGAAAATGTCTGTATAGTTAGTTTGAGGTAATAACTTGACATAGTTTGCCTCTGTCTAACTTAATCAGTAATTTAAAGACACGGAAATTATGCTGACCAAATTTGAAGACAGAAAACTACTTAAATAACTATAGCTAATTCATGAAATAACATTAAATAATAATGCATGCCATAATATATAGTAACATGAAAACATTTTCCTCAAATATAAGGATAACCCAGAGTTGTTTTTTTGTTGTTTTGGGGGTTTTTTGGTAGAAGTTACTAACTCACTAACATAGTTCATATGCAGCCTCATTATCAGAACCAGTTTTGTAAAAGTAACTATAGGAAAATTAACAAAAATTAGATTAGAATTAGAAATAGACTGTATTTAAATAATGATCCTTGTAATTTGAATTGTAGTATAGCATAGTGGTTGCAACTGAAACATTTTCTAAAGCTATGGAAGGAATTTAATATTTAGTTGATTTAGACAAGTGGGATTGGATTGAAGCCATTACAGTTCCTTTTATTTAGTTGCCTTATTTACCTGAGAAATTTTGAACATATCATAGAAAAGAGTTTTTATGTGACAGGCAACAGAAGCATAAATAAGAAAATGATGATAATCAAATCTAGGTTGTCATGCAGACATGATGCCAGAATATCTGACTGAAAAATTAAAATGTCAATTAAACATCTGGATTTTTTTTCTGCACAGGGCCAGGTATCTGAATGATTCCAGATGTCCAAATGTTTGGCTAAACATCTGGAGAGTAACTAAATTTTCTACCTTTTATCCAGATGTTTTCTGACATATAGAAATAACACAGACTCAATCAACCAATAAACTTTGATTTATTTTATATTCTGAGTACTATAGTAATTCTTGGGAAGCATAAAAGCATACATAGTCCCTGCCTTCTAGGAACTTACAGTCTAGATAGGAAGAGAAAAGCTATATCAAACCTACAGTTAAAAGTACAAGGCCAATTATCCTCATCTATATATTATAAGTGCCCTTGACCAATTCACTTCTGAGCCTCAGTTTCTTCCTCTATAAAATATGGGTGTGGAATAGAAAATGTCTAAGTTCCCTTCCAGCTCTATTTTATGTGATACTGCAAATCTATAATTAAATAGTACTGACTTTAAATGCTTTATTAAATAAGATGACAAATTAATAAATGCAGGCCAAAGTAGGTAGCTAATGCTTTGTAAAGGAAGTAGTCTTGAGCTGACTTATTGAACAATAGGTAGGATTTGGCTACATAGAAAATGAGGAAGACCTTTCCCGATGAAAGGAACAACATAAATAAAGGTTCTGAGGTATCATTGAACATGGAATATCAATGGCATGGTAAGGTCCACCTGGAGGCCCACAGCACAGGATACATTAGAGGAAAAACAGGAAACAAAGTTGTACAGATAAGACAGAACTAGAAAAGTGGAAACTTCAAAGGATCAACACACATTTGAAGAGGACCAATGTAAATTCAAAAGCACACTCTTGAACATAAAATAAAATACACAGAGCATGAAACAGAAATAATACTGCAACAGTAACAAAAACCACCTTAGAAATTTTCATCTTGTTTAATACTAAAGTGGCTAGCCCTTGCTTTTCCTGTAATTAAGCAAGCAACTGTAAACCTTAAAATTTCTTAGATTTATAAATGTTGGAAATTTCACCATTGAGAAATTTCATACTTGAAAAATTTCCTATTGATAGTGGGAACTCTATTGGAATGTGAACCCCATTGGCATGGGAGGTTCCTCCTCCTCCCTTCTTAAGATTACTTTAGGACAGAAACCTTTTGCTGAACAATGGAAAGGGCTTTGACCTATGCTTAAGCATAGAACAGGAATTTCTTTGAGTCATGATTGATTTTAGAATTGATACAATAGAGATACTTGGAATGACAGAACCAGGTCTTGGAAATTACAATCTCCACCCTACTTAGTCCTAAAAGGATTTAGGAAGGGCTGCAGCATAGATCAAAATTTAATTATTCCAATCTCTACCCTACTCAGGGTAACAGGATTTAGGAAGGGCTGTAGCAAAGGATCAAGATTTAATTATTTGAGAATATGACCTTCAACAGACATGTGCAAAGCCACAGACCTCTGGGCGGTCCTGGGTTAAGGTAGAGCCACCATTGGCACAGGGAAGACATGGACAGTGATTGGTAGATGTGAGAACTGAGGGGAGGGAACTTGGATGGGTTCCTTAAAGATAGAGGGGTCTGAGGACTGAGGGGGGTTGGTTGGAGAGGTTTTTGGCTGAGAGGTGGTGCTTTGAGGGTTGGCTCTGAAGGAAGCTGGAGGTGGAGGCCCCTGAGACTGTTTCTCCATTTTGGTCACGTGAGTAATAGGGATTGATCTCCTTTCTTTGCCCCAGCTATCTAAGGGCTTGGGCCTTTTGGCCCAGCCTAAACAGAAGGGGTATTTAAGCCCTATTCCCTTCTCTCCCCTTTCTCTCTCCCTCTCTCTCTCTATCTCTAATACCTTTCTTCATCCTGTTTGTAATTAAACTCCATAAAAGGTTGACTGCTGACTTGAGTTTTCATTTAGGAATTACATAGCTGAATTCCTTGGCGACCTTAAATTAATATATATCAGTCTTTTAAAGTGATTTCCTTTTCACACAACCCAGAAGATATCTCCAAACAAGATTTCTTATATTCTGAGTTTATTCAAAACCAAATTACCTAAAGTATGTAGAACAATGTCAAGAAGTAGATGATGATATTTCTCAAGTTATACATAAATATTTAAAATACTGACTATTTAAAAATAAAACCTATATCTCTTTTGGCTCTTCATAAAGTGAATTTCTGGCCCAATTTGATGTTAATGGAAATATTAATACTATAAGTAGAGATGGGAGCAGCTGGGTGGCTCAGTGGATTGAGAGCCAGGCCTAGAGAAGGGAGGTCCTGGGTTCAGATCTGGCCTCAGACACTTCCCATCTATGTGACCCTGGGCAAGTCACTTAACCCCCATTGCCTAGCCCTAACCACTCTTCTGCCTAAGGCAGAAGGTAAGGGTTTAAAAAAATTCTATAGTCAAGAGTACCCCTGATTTGGTTTAGATTAATTCTACTACATAATTTCCAAGTAAGCATTAATACGAGGTCAAAGATGAGTAGGCCAAGTGATAGAATTAAGTGATAAGTTCTTACTGTGTGAACTATGTTACAAAAGTTCCAAGTCTACGGAGGTAGCAAAACCTAATTGGAAAGGAGAGAGGAAAAGACCCTGACTAAAGAGTGTTATAGTCACACCTAGGATGTTTACTACTTCTGTGACTTCAGGCAAATTACTTAACCTTTCTTGGGTTCCAGCTCCTTCATCTAGAAAATCAGAGCGATGGATTAAATGACCTTAGACGCCCCTTACAATTTTAGAACTAGGATCTTATAACTTTCTGTAACTAAAGAAGAAAAGAAAATGCCAAAGGTAATCACTTTTTCCAAGAAGAACTAATTATATTTTCAAGGAAAACCTGTTATTAGTTTAGACAGACAAGGCTCTTGTAGAAGTAATATATCCAGGGGGCAACTGGATAGCTCAGTGGATTGAGAACCAGCCCTAGAGATGAGAAGTCCTAGTTTCAAATCTGCCCTCAGGCACTTCCCAGCTGTGTGACCCTGCACATCACTTGACCCCCATTGCCTAGCCCTTACCACTCTTCTGCCTTGGAGCCAATACACAGTATTGACTCTAAGGTGGAAGGTAAGGGTTTAAAAAAAAAAAAGAAGTAATATATCCAAAGTCATAATGTGCCATCACCATCACATTTGGGCAGAGAGGTCAAAAGAGGCAATAGAAAAGTAGTTTTTACTTTGCAATATAACTGGGTTTGTGATCACGATCTGCTACACCCTTAAAGAATTATGGGCAGAGAGAGTGGGGTGGGGAGAAGGGAGGTAAAGGATATGGCTCCACTGCAATATAGTAGACACTCAGTCTATAATTTCTTTAATTTACTCACATAGACTGGGTTAGTCCTATTGATTATGTTCCTGGGAGACACAATGAAATTAATCAATATTCAATAAACATTTATTAAGGGTCTATCATATGCCAGGCACTATGCTAAGTGCTAAGGATGCCAAAAAAAAAAAAAGACAAGAACTCCCTGTCCTCAAGGAGTTCACAATCTAATGGGGGTAGATATTATAAACAAGCAAATATATATATGTACAAATAAGGAATATACAGGATAAGAAGGAAATAATAGACAAAAGGCACTAGAATTAAAAGAGGTCAGGAAAAACTTCTTATGAAAGTGGGTTTTTACTTGAAACTTAAAGGAAGACATGAAGAGTTGAGGAGAGAACATTCCAGACATGAGGAACAACCAGAGAAATCGCCTAGAGATGAGAGATGGACTATCTTCTTCATGGAAAATCAAGGAGGCCAGTGTCACTAAATGGAAGGCTATGTGTCTGGGAATAAGATATGAGAAGCCTAGAAAGATTTGAGTGGGAAAGGGTCATGAAAGGCTTTATATGCCAAATATTTTTTTGCATGTGAATCCTAGGGGAAAATGACATGATCAAACCTATACTTTAGGAAAATCATTTTGGGAGTGGAATGGAGGAAGGATTGGAGGAGAGGACAGACTTAAGGCTATCAGACCCACCAGCAGGTTACTGCAATAATCCAGCTGTGAGTTGATGAGGACCTGTACTTAAGTGGTGACAGTGTCAGAGGAGAAAATTAGAGAAAATTAAATCATGTACTTCTTGACATTGCTCTACATACTTCAGGTAATTTGGTTTTGAATAAGCTCAGAATATAAGAAATCTTGTATGGAGATATCTTCTGGGTTGCTTGCTTAATTACAGGTAAAGCAAGGGCTAGCCACTTTAGTATTAAACAAGATGAAAATTTCTAGAGTGGTTTTAGGTGGTTTTTGTTCTATTTATTTTGTTCTCTATATTCTAGAGCTGTTGCAAAGATGACATCAATAGGCATTGGCAAAAGATTGGATTATGGACAGTGAGATAGTGAAGAATCAAGTGATGTATATTCAGTAAGTAATGAGGCTGGAGGAATTGATAAGAAATGATCATAGTAGGAGTTCAAATAAATTATTACATAAAACACTGGAACTAGAATTATGGGATTTGAAACTAGATTTTCTGATTCCAAGAAGAATAGAAATTTCATTAATATTAATAATGGACTGAGAAGATACATTGGCTCTGATACTGACTGCCTGTGTGACTGAGCAAGTCAGCGTATCTCTGAGTATCAGTTTCTACATCTGTACAATACAGGTAAACAATACTTAAGCCACTTAGAGCCTGTTGGGAAGATCAAAATGAAATAGTTGACTTTGGAAACCTTGAAAAATAGTGGTTTCAGGTTTCCTAAGTTTGAACTCAGTGCTCATAGGAGTGAATATGATGTGGATCTCTACTATTCCCCCTTCATCTAAGTCCTTCCATCTTCACAGGAATATTGTGAAGAAAGGGTTTTTATTAATCTGAAACATCACATAAATGTGAACTATTGCTGCTTTCTTGAGGTCAGAGTAAGAGGACAGAATCATGTAGATGGAGAAGGGAGAGAAAATAAACATTCTGGGACATGAAATTCCCCCTCTTATACAAGAAATCACAGAAGACCCTTGTTGCTCTGGAAACAAGTGGGAATTAAAAAAAAAAAGAAACAATTGCAGTCCTTCAAGTTCCTGAGAAAACCAAAATGTTTAGCTTTGAAGCAACCATGTCTCCTGAAATGCTAAGTAAAAGGTGTGCTCTTGAGCACTTTATAAATGATTTCTTGAGGAACACTGACCCACTTTTAGAAATAATTATTTTTATTTTTTCCAGTTTACATATTGGTATAACTTATAATATTTTCTTTCTGACATTTTGCTATCCATATTTTCTCTCTTTCCTATCCTTCTCCCCCTTTACAAGAAGGCAAGTAATATGATATAGGTTGTACATGTTATTGTACAATACATATTTCTATGTTCATCATGTTGTGAAACAAGACATACTGCTTACACCAGAGAAAAACTGATGGAGGAAATAAAGTGAAGAATGACATATTTCAATCTGCATTCAGACTCTGTCTATGCTTTCTATAGTGGTGGATGTCCTTTTTCCTCATGACTCACTTGGAGTTCTCCTGGACCCTTGCCTTATTGATAATAATTGTCGTTAACAGTTAATCATCATATACTATTATTGTTGTTGGTTTATTATTATTACAGTTACTGTTATTCCTGGTTACTTTTCTCCTGGTTTTCCAGTTATTAGTGTTACTGTTATTGCTTGTTACTACTGGTTAATGTTCTCCTGATTCTGCTCCTTCACTTTGCATCACTTAATGTAAGTCTTTCTAGGTTTTTGTGATCATCTTGTTATTTCTTATGGCAAAACAGTATTCCATTACAATCATATACCACAACTTGTTTAACCATTCCCCAATTTATGGGCACTTTCTCAGTTTCCAATTCTTTGCCACCATGAAGGAAGTTGCTATAAATATTTTTTGTACAAATAGGTCCTTTCCCCCATCTTCAATTAATCTCCTTGGGAAGTAGACCTACTAATGGTATTGCTGGATCAAAGGGCATATATAGTTTTATGAACCTTTTGGCATCCACCTTGCTCCTCAGAATGGATGTATCAGCTCACAGCTCCACCAACAGTATATGTGTCCTAATTTCCACATGCCCTCCAAAATTTATCATTTTCATTTTTTCTGACATGTTATCCAGTCTGATAGGTGTTATGTGGTACCTTAGAATTGTTTGCTATAAAGATTTTTTGCCCAGTCTGTAATACCCGTTTCTGAGGACATAACCAAAGATAGGGAAGTGACAAAGAAAGCTAAGATTATTGTTGATGATGAGTAGATTGAGAAAAAGGCTTGAGAAAGGAAGATCAGTTAGGGGGCTATTGATAGAGGCAAAGTATGAACTGTAGGTCAAACAATGTGAGAAATTTCTAGGATGAGATGAAAAGTAATATTATCTACAATAGACAATTGTCTATCTATAGTAGACAATAAGGTATTAGAATCCCTTGTAATAAGCAATGTTAGATTGAAGATTTTGTAGAAAGTTTATTAATTAGGGACAAATTTGATTCATTCTTCTAGGAAAAGGACTTGGGAAAGTTTCCAAGAAAATCTAAAGTGGTTAATTAAAAATTGAGTAATATGCATGCTTAACATCCCTAAAATATTGGTGCCTGCAATATACCTAAAGCCACAGAGATGTTTCTTAGCAAACAGAGTTCCTCATGACTACAGAGGTAACTATAGTGACAGCACATCATCATTCTCATCCACATTAAATATTTTTTTCTAGGAGCTAACTTTGGAGCAAAGCTAGATTGTTTGCACTATTGTGGTACAAGAGCTTTCTGAGATCCTTATCACACAGCCATAGGGTGAGGTTTGCACAATAACCAAAACATCTCAAGTGCTCAAATTGAACATTATTGGAACTTTTCTGAGTTTATTTTAATTTCTATAAATTACATTTAGCTTGCTTGTCCTAGCATAGTGTGAGTCTGAACCGGACTCAGTGGAAAATTTTTTGTTCATACTTAAAGGTC
This sequence comes from Monodelphis domestica, assembly GCF_027887165.1. Lineage (NCBI taxonomy): Eukaryota > Metazoa > Chordata > Mammalia > Didelphimorphia > Didelphidae > Monodelphis > Monodelphis domestica. The sequence continues at coordinate 119,302,993 of NC_077227.1, read as the reverse complement.
CATATGGTAGTGACATATGGCTGAGAGTTGAACTATATAAATAAAGCTGAGTGCTGCAGAATCAATGCTTTCAAATTATGGTGCTGGAGAAAATTTGAGAATCCCTTTTGAGAATCTCTTGGATAGCAAGGAGATCAAATAAGTCAATACATAAATAAATTAATTCAGACAATTCAGTGGAAGGTCAATTACTGAAGTGTGGGAAGCCATCATACCTCTGCTGTCTGACAGAGTCATAGTCTGGGGAAATGGAGACTGCAAAGCAGCCCCCAGAAAATAAGGCACCCATGGGAACCCCTTCTATATGACTTCCCTCTCTAACTTCCCTTACTAATGGAATTGTTATTATTATTGTTCTCTCCCCAATACAGGAGAAATAATATGAGAGCAAAGACTTATAGGGCTAATACATAATATGCCCCATTTAACCCCCTTAGAATAGTACCCCAAAAAGATTACATTCACAGAATTAAAACCCAAAGATCAATAACCATTACCCCTCCTTTCTTTCTCTTAGCAGAGGTACATTCAGAGGCCCTACACCCATTGCAGGCCAAGCATGACAGATACATCAATTATTCCTAGAAACACAAGTTACAGACACACTTCGCTGAATCGTTATGTTTACCATAACCAGGCAACTTTGCCAGGTGCTTGAATCAAAACCCAAGAAAAATGCAACTTGGAAATTGAGGAAAGTTCCAATTCTGGACTGCTTTAAGTTACCCTCTAACCCCATACCTAGGTACGAAATATTTTATTACCCATCTCCTAAGTAATTTTGATTGATTGTGAAAGTTGATCAAAAGCAACAATGATTCTCCTAGCTGGTCATCCCATAGGTCAGGGGGAACTAACCTCCAGATCACCTGTTTATGTCATTCATCTATTTCTGTTATAGAAACAGTGTTTTGTTGACTATCTCTTTAGGCTTGGGGTCTGTTGTTAGGTTGTATGGAAGCATGTATGTTGAGAAATGATTGTGTGCCAGAAAAGTATGTACTCACAGAACCTATAAAATAAACACAAACCCGGTGCATGGCAGAACTCTGTGTGATGCCTAAACATAGGATTGAGCTTATAGTGTCTCTCACCACTTATTCAACTGACCACCACACCTAGACAGAGAACTCTGAACATTGAGAGACTGCAGGCTCAGTTTTCTAAGCTGAAGCTGAAGTATAAATACTTTGAATACATAATGAGAAGACAAGAGTCACTGGAAAAGAACTTGATGATGGGAAGGATTGAAGGCAAAAGTATTCAGGGGACAACAAGTTGAGATGGATCAATTATTTTGTGGAAACAACAAATATGAGCATGGACATATTTTGAGAGTGACTGGAGGAGAGAAGGACCTGCTGTGCTATGGTCCATTGGATCACAGAGAGTCAAACACAAGAGAATGACTAAACAAAAACAACCATTTGGTGGTCAGCTAAGTGGCATCAGAGATAGAAAAGGTGTCAGGAAGACCTGAGTTCACTTCAGACACTTAGCTGTATAATCCTGGTCAAGTCATTTAATGGCTGTCTGCCTCATTTTCCTCATATGTAAAGTGGAAATGACAACCACTATCTCTCAGGGTTGTGAGGATAAAATAAGATATTTGTAAAGCATTTTGCAAACCCTAAAGCACATGTTTCTTATATGTCTGATGCTCTGCTCATAATATCTATGCATATCTTCTCTTCCTACTGATGCTGGGTTTGTTGATGGGAGAATGTACCCCAGATTTATGGGGGAAGTGTTTTGTTGTTACTTTTCTTACAATGCCATTCAGCAAATATCTTCACTTTGAGCTAATTGTATCTTCTAGATGACTGCTGAAACATAAAAAGATCAATAGGGAACTTGTAGAACTATAGTTTTAAGGATATAGAGCCACATAGAATAGCAGATTAAAATATAATTAAGAAATGTTTAACATAATAATACAAGACAGATCATGTTAACTTGTGGTTTTCTAAGTCTACATGCAGACTTCACTGCTATAGGGAATAAATCCTGTAATTTAAGGTACTTCCAAATGCTTATATAAATATATTCAATCTTTATGTCATCTGAGAATTATAGTCTTCCAAAACTGAAAGGGATCTCAGAATTATGTAGTTCAACAAGAAGTACTCATTCTCAGTATCATAATGTGATTGGCTTTTTAGAGAAACAGAATGAGAGAAGTTATTATTGTACTTCATTTGCAGAAAAAAAAATGTGGGAAATGTCTAAAGAATAAAGCATGTTTAAAAAATGCCTTTCAGATAGAGAAAATAGTTTGCTTCTGTTAGGTGGCACAGATATTATTCAGAACAAACTGTTGTAGACCCAACATTATGATTTTGTTTATACTCCAAGTTCTAGATCCATTTATATCCAGATGACTTTTTTCTTTTCTCATTTAGGGACTCTTAGGGATTCAGAATTATGTCATTTAAACATGATATATTTGACAGGCCTCTTCCATGATTGTTCCCAGAATATTGAAATTATTCTATTCTAAGAACCTAAAATTAGAACCTAGAGCCTACATAATCATACCAATTAACAGCACAGGCTAGAGGGAATGTTGCCTGCTACCCTAAAGTAAGAGTTTCCTCATACTCACTAAATCAAGATTTTACGGAAGAAGCAAACAGTCTTCCAGGGATCTACAACTAGATTCATACCTTGTCTGTCAGGGAGTCACCACCAGACACACCCACAAGCTCAGTACTTCTTTATAGTCTCTTAACTCTCCATTTAATCTCCTTCATCACAGTCTCTCACTAATGTTCATAGATATACTTACACCTGCATGACTGATCTCCACATTCTTCATATTTCTAACACATTCCCCCAAACTACGGGCATTTCTACATCTGAATATTCTTTTATAGTCTGAGAGTAGGGAGACAACTATTGATAGTTTATAATTCCTATTGTTTTCACTCCACTCATCTTTCACGTCTAAATCCTCCAGGATCTAACACAAAACATCATGAACTAATTTAGCTATACACACTGTAAATACTGGTTAATTTAAGAGAAATCAAGGAGCAAAATAGAATAGGGTAATACTTAACTAAACATGTTAACTAAGGGCTTCTTGAACAGAGGGAACAGTACTAAGCAATGGGACAAGTAAAACATTTATTTCATAATATCATGGACATCAGAGCTGAAAGGTACCTCAGAGATCTTCTAGTAACCCCCCCCCCCATACACACACATACATTTTACAGAGAAAGAAACTGAAGCCTACAGGGAAATAGTTTACTTATTTGATGCTCATTATAAGTGGTTTGGTTTATTCTTTCTTCCATGTATAACTAGAATTTCTGTAAGTCTACTTGAGAACTTGCCATGTTCACTATGGAATTTTTTGGGTAATTGGTTATGCAAATCATTCCCCAATCCCCAAGAATCTCTATTCACAGAATATGTAAGAGTCACAAACTCAATAAAGACATTTAATAAAATGGAAAAATTATGTAAATAACAAGTGTTAAATTGGGCAAATTCTTAGTCCCTTGTACACAAATGAGCAAAATGTCATACCTCATAAGACAAAGAAAAAAGCTCCCAGGGAAAACTTATACAGGGGTGGAGAAACTGTCCCTAACCTCCAAACATTCCAGCTCCCATCTAATTATGTCTTTAACAAGTGGAAAAATCCTTGCATTCAGGAACAGTCTTGCACTGGAGAGCTCCTTTGAGAGCAAAGACAATCATTGTCAATATTGCACTGGCATTCTTTTAACAATTAGGTTATAACTCTTTGGGAACTATGTCTTCTTATACTTTGTATAGAAGCTCTTAAGAAGGAAGATATCTTTTTTTATTTATCTCTATATATCCACTAGTATTTAGTATAGCCTTACATATCATAAGCATTTACCATATGTCTACTGAACTTAGAGCTAAGTAAATGTATTCAATAAATATTTGTTCATTGAATTTTACCTATAAAATACTTTAAAAATCAATATTCACCTCTAAAACGACAATGCTATAATATGTAATCTGTAGTGGTCAGTGACAAAGAAGCCTTTCTTATAAACCACATTGTCCTTCATCCTTTTTTTGGCCTTCTGAAGTCTTCCTTAGATAATTGACTTTGCTTTTCTGAGCCTCACTTTCCCCTTCTAGAAAACAGAGTTAGAAGCTTGGACAACATAATCTCTAATGTTGCTTCCAACTTTAAACTTTAAAGAACCCCATTAGATTTTAAAGTTGGGAGGGATTTTGTTTTAGTTTTTATTCAATTATTTCAGTTGTTTTCAATCCTTTGTGATCCTATTTTGGGGTTTTATTGGCAAAGATACTGGAATGCTTGGCCATTTTCTTCTCCAGCTTATTTAACAGATGAAGAAACTGAGGCAAATAGGGTTAATTGACTTGTCCAGGGTCACACAGCTGATAAGTGTCTTCAGGGATTATCTAGCTCATTAGATGAGGAATCAGAGCCAAAAAGATAAAGGGACTTACCTAAAGGGTCACAAAGTGACAAAGTGACAGAACAAGTATTCAAACCCAGGTCTTACAACTCCATATCTAAATATGAAATATTCTTATTAATCTTCAGTCTCCTTTACCTTTAATCATTTCCTTTTTCTTATAAACTTCTAAAATTATAAATTTCAATATGCCTCATTGATAGTGGGTCTATGTCAAGTTCCTTTAGCAAGATGAATGACATAATCTTGGGCATCTATTCCATACCGTCAACAGAAAGCTTGGAACAATGGAAAGCTAGCAAGAGAATGTTTATACTGCAATATAAACACATGTCACTTCAATCACTTTCTGCTAAATGGAGAAATTTTCACTTGGAAATAACAAAGTCAGTAAGAGTTTATCACTATGATGTTAGAGAAATCATGGTGTGGTAGAAAGTGTACTGAATTTAGAGTTTAGAGATGTGAATTTATAATCACAGATTTTTACTTTTGGTATGAAATGGAGAAAATCAATCTCTCTGTGCTTAAATTTTTCCTATATATAACAGAGACAATCATTTCTACCCTATTTTCTTCATTATATTATTGTGAAAATCAAGTAAAATATTAGGTATGATAATAGTGAAAAGTTGAAACATGAGTATATCATTGTCCTATTTCAAAGATCTATGATAAATTCCCTCTAGTTCTTTTATCTCAGTCCTGAGATATAGATAATAGATGAATACCTTTTTTAGCTAAGTATTGACTATTCTCTTGGTGATCTTGTTAATTCTCAAAGGTTCCATTATCATCTCTTTGCAGATGATTCCCATATTTATATATTCAGTTTTACTCTATCCTGAACTCTAGTCCCAAATCACCTAATATCCTTTGGACATTTCCAACTGGATGTCTAGGAGATATCACAAAATTGACATTCAATAAAATTGAATTTATTAACTTTCCCCTAACCCCCCATCCCTCATCTTAATTACCTTTCTGCCAAAGCACCACCATCTTTCCAGACACTCCTCTGAATCATTCTTGATTCTTCACTTTCACTTATACATCATGTCTAATCAGTTTCCAAGTCTTTTGGATTCTAGGTCCACAATCCTTCTCTCCATTCTCATGGCCAACACCCTGTTTCAGATTCTCATCACATCTCTCCTGGACTATTTTTTTAATTTGAAATTTTTTATTTAATTAATTGATTTAGAATATTTTCCCATGTTTACATGATTCATATTCTTTCCCTCCCCTCCTCCCATCCCCCTTCCATAGCCAATGAGCAGTTCCACTGGGTTTTACATGTGATCAAGACCTATTTCCATATTATTAATATTTGCAGTAGGGTGATCCTTTAGAATCTACGTGTCTTCAATCATATCCCCATTGAACCATGTGATCAAGCAAATGTTTTTCCTCTGTTTCTACTCCCACAGTTCTTTGGATGTTGATAGCGTTCTTTCTCATAAGTCCCTCAGAATTGTCCTGGATCATTGCATTGCTGCTAGTAGAGAAGTCCATTACATCTGATTGTGTCACAGTGTATCAGTCTCTGTGTACAATGTTCTCCTGATTCTGTTCCTTTTACTCTGCATCAGTTCCTGGAGGTCCTTCCAGTTCACATTCACCTGAACTATTGCAATAACCTCTTAATTGATCTTGCTTCAGTCATTCCTCTCTCCACACCATACTCCACACAGCTGTCAGTGATTTTCCTCCAATACAACCAATTATTTCTCCACTCAGAAAGCTCCCAGGGCTTTTCTCATTATTGCCCTATTCACTAAAAGTGCCTGGTGCATAAGAGGCTCTGAAGAAAAGTTTATTTTTATTTTATTTTTTAAAAACCTCTTATCTTCTGTCTTAGAATTTACACTAAGTATTAGTTCCAAGGTAGAAAAATGGTAAGGGCTAAGCAATTGGGGTTAAGTAACTTGCACAGGGTCACCCAGGGAAGAAGTGTCTGTGCCAGGAATTCCTGTCTGCAGGCCTGGCTGAATAAATGCTTTTTGATTGATTCATCCTTTTAGGAATATCACTTCCCTCACATACACAGTCATATTTGTCATTCATTCAGCTATCTAAATTCCTTCATAAATGAAACCTCTTTCTGGTGGTATGCCCCTGGGGAACTGTTGGGTCCAAACTCCCCTCTGAACTCAGAGAATGCAAATATTTTATTTATATCATATAAGAAGAAAACATTCAAGAGAAAAAAGTCTGAGAAGAAGGAAAAGGGATAGGAGTTGTCTAAAGAGCTGTTGTGGATGTGATCAAGGAGGAGAAAGATACCACATAGTTGGAAAAGGGCAAATGTCCTAACTTTCAAAAAAGCAGAGGATGGAGACTGAAAACTATGGGCCAGTGAGGTTGACTTTGATTCCTGGCAAAATTCTAAAACAGACTATTTTTTAAAATCCTCACTTTCCATTTTAGAATTACTATTATGTATTGTTTCCAGCCTCAGACACTAACTGTTGTGACCTTGGACAAGTTACTTAACCCTATTTACCTTAGTTCCTCATCTATAATAAGCACTAGAGAAGAAAATGACAAACTATTCCAGTATTTATGCCAAGAAAACTCCAAAAAGGGTCATGAAGAGTTGGACACAATTGAAAAACAACTAAAGAACAATAGCAATAACCAATTAGACAGTCTTTTGAAATTAGAGAAAAAGTTGATAGTAAATGAGCTAAGTGGAGCAGTGGGAATAAGAGGAAAAGAGTGATGCTAAGCCTTTTCTTAGCTAACATTAAAGGTTTGCTAGCACTAGACACCTATACCTTATACAGTGCCGCTTCATAGTCTTAAGGGAAGCCCAAGTGAAGACTATGCATGAACACTTTATATAGGGAGAATTATAAAATCTTGCAATTAGATTTAAAAAAAAATAAATTTCACAAATATAAATTAGGGAAGGCATGGCTAGATAGTTTGTCTTAAAAAAACTGGGAGTTTTAGTGAACTAAAATAAAGTTCAAGATAATGTAACTATGGGGAAGAAAATCCAACAAAGCTAATGTAACCTTATGCTTCATTGAAAAAGGAATGTGTCTAGGACTAGGAGGTCATCCTGCATTAGTCTGTCCTTGCCAGGACCATATCTATTTTGTTCAGTCCTGGGTACCACTTTTTAGGAAAAACAATGATAATCTGGAGAATGCCTAGAATAAGTAAGATGACAAAGAATCTCAAAATTCATTATTCATAGTGACAAATTTTAATTCATTGATTTATGTATTCATATTGACAAATTAAAATTGTTTGAAGGGATTAGTACTATTTAACCTGAAGAAGATAATATATGGGAATGGGAATATAATAACTGTTTTCAAGCATTTTGAAGGGTTGTCATAGGAAGATGGAATTCTACTTGATCTCAATGGAAAAAAACTAGGAATAAAGGGTGGAAAAAAACTGAAAAGAGGAAAATATTAGGCTTCATAGACTAAATTGGTCAATTGGATCTTTATAAACATCTCTCAATATACCATAATGTAAACAGAGAAGGAAGTGAAACTGCTCCTAAGTAAAGATCCCTAAATTCATATGAGACTTAGGAGTAAAAAGCATCATGAAATATAGTACAATAATTTGATATGCAAAATATTTTTAAAAGTCGAAACCACATTTCAGTTCATTTATTTGTGTTTACACAGGCTCCATCGCTGTCCTCAGAAGCCTACAAAGATTTATGAAGATGGAGACTTGAGTTACCCCACAACTGAATATTTGGAAAAATATACCAACTTTGAAAATGTTATTCCTTCACAAAATATTAAATCTCTGCAACATGAACATCAAGCAGATGGTAGTAAAATGTAAGGAATAATAGCATTTAAGCAAATAGTTTACATTGCACTGTGCAATGAGGTAAAGGTATTTCTGTCCTTTAAAAGTCTTTTATCGATGTGTTTTACTTTCTATGACACTATTGTCTCTTCCTTATGACTACTCCCACCCAATGGATATGTCTCTTGCAACAAATAAGTCCCACTGAGCAAAGCAAATCAACATTGACTTTGTTTGAAAATGAATAGTTTGTTCTGCACAATAATAATTTATTATTAAATATTATTATAATCCACCATCCTTTTGCTAAGTGGCATAAGAAATACTTCAATTTTCTTTTTATCTTGGTTGTAGGTGGTCACACACTGGTCACAACTGGATGCTACATTGATAAGCATTTTGAAGTCTTTCACTCCTGTTATTTTTTACAGACTTGTGGTTATATGTCAATTATTCTGATTTTGCATGATTTGCTATACATCAGATCATATTAGTCTCCCCATATTCTTTTGAATTCTTTATGTTCATCTCTTCATTTTGCATTATACTCTAAATTTATATTTTATCTAAATTTATATTTCTCCCCCAATCAATGGGCACCCATTTTCCTTCCACTTTTTTTTTGCTATTGCAATATTCTTTCCATATATGGGAATTTTCCTTCAGTTATTGACATTCCCAGGGTGTATACCTAGTGGTGGTATCACTTGAGTATAAGGCTATAATCAGTCTAGTGACTTTATTAAATACTATTCCAAACTTTTCCATAACATTTGGATTAAATGACAGTTCCACCTACAGTGCCTTCTCACCATCATGATGTTACACCAGGTCAGAATTTCTCTGCTGGAATTAAGATTGGTTTGAGTGAGTTGTGGTTTGATAAACAAATACAAGGAACCATGTATCTGTGCCCCATCTCCTCTCACAGTTGGAGAGGACTGGAGTTCTTTGTTACTCCTGGAATTGGTTTTGGGTCACCCTTGGTCCTTTGTTATTTCCCTCTCTTGTCTTTTTGAGAGTGAGATAACTGAAGTCCCTTTTAGCTTTTTTTTTCTATTGGTTTCTCCTCTACTCTGCCAGTTTTCCTCATTCTACATCAATTTCTTTTTGAGAAAGCCAGACCAAACTTTCATCTTTTCTATCAGCATCTTTATGGGTAGTGACATATTCACCTTTACATTACAAGTTACACTAGTAACTTGTGCTGAAGTAGGAACTACGTAAGGTGAAACCAAACCATTAAATTTTGATATTCAGAAAAATGTTATTAAAAAAAGAGTGAAGATGAGGAATAGTGAGAAGAAGAGAGCAAAAAGAAGTAGATAGGAAAAGGTAGTTATCCCAAGGCTCCTATTTTGGTGCAGACTTTTCTGTTACTCTCTACTTATTTGGCATATCAACTGGTTTATCTTCTCTGATTATTTTCCTACTTTTCCACATATCAGTTTTCTTCAATTTTTTTTTTAATTTTTTACATTGTTCCACTACATTTTTATTGGTTTTGCTAGCATCTTGGCTCTGTTTTTGATTCAGGTAGAGTCAAAGCCACTTGTGTACACCAGTGATGGAGAATCTGCTGTTGCCTTCATTTTATCTAGCTCTTTTAGGGATAGTCACTGCAGTTCAGAGAAAAATTAACTTCAAGTGAATATCTACATATTTCCAATTCAGGGTAACATTTCTGAAGGTTTAAGAATAAAGACAGAAAATATGCAAACAGTTGTTAGCAATCTGAAAGCATCAACCTATCCCAAAGGTTTGTTTTTAGTTATAAAAGCACAATATTTCAGAGACTATGCCCCTACAATCTTGGGTCCCTCCCAGGCAACCTAACTTTGACTACTGAATCCCAGGAAGCTGATGACTGCACACAAAGGTTAGTGAACCACATAGCTGGGTAAGGAAAGGGATTTTATTCCATTATTTGTAGACCTCTTATCTGGCTAATCCTAGTAGGAAGTGAAAAAGAAAAAGGTAATCAGCTTGACCTTCTGATAGCTATGGTGTGGCACCATCATGATTTAGTAGAAAGTGTAGTGGATTTGTTGTCAAAGGCTCTGGGTTTGAGAACTTTGTTTTGTAATTTATTATCTATGTGATCTTGGCCAAATCACAAATCAATTAGGACTATCACTTCCTTGAAATCAGGGGCTGTTTTTGTGCCTTTCTTTGAATCTACTATTGCCTAGCATAATGCTCTGCATGCAATTGGTACTAAATAAATACTTGCTAACAATTTAACTTTTCTGGGTTTCTGTTTCTTAGTCCATAAAAAAATATAAGCGTTATAAAAGTTGAACCCTGATGTCCCCTCCAGTGCTCAATTTATATTCCTATGATAAATACCCAGCAAAATAGAAGATAAAAAGAACAATTGTCTAATCTAGCATGCAAACTAATTTAATTTCTTTCCATAGAAAAGGAATAGCCTTAGTAGGGATAGGCTATCTATATAATCTATATAAAGATAGATATGTCTAGACTCAGTGGTACAGTGGATTGAATGCCAGATTCAGGAGGACCTGAGTTCATATCTGAGTTCAGACACTTAACCCTGTTTGCCTCAATTTCCTCATCTATAAAATGAGCTAGAGAAGGAAATAGCAAACCACTCCAGAATCTTTGCTAAAAAAAAAAAAAAACCAAACAAACCCAAAACAACAACCCCAAATGGGGTCACAAAGAGTTGGATACAATTGAAATGAACAACAGAGAAAGTCCATCATTTTTATCAGTGAAATGGGACATGGATTGGTAGAACTGAAAGGGCATTAGAAGTCATCTAGTCTAACCTTATTTTTCAAATGAGGAAATTGAGATCTAGAAAGTTTAAGCAACTTAACCAGCTACTTAGTAGAAGAACCTGGACTAGAACCTAATTCTCATGGTTCCCAAGAATATTGTCTCTCCCCTTATGGCCTTCCCTTCATGACAGGAAGATACCAAATGACAGATTTGGAAATGAAAGGGAACTTAGAATCAACCTAGCCTGATTCCCTCATTTTACACATAAGGTCCCTAAGGCCCAGAGTGATAAGCTAACATGCCTTAGGGCACACAGGTACTAAAGGACAGAAGCAAGACAGGAGTCCAAGCCATTGGACATAAATATAAGGTAAGTTCCATCCTACCACACGTTAGCCTTTCAAAAATACCAGTAGTTAGGTAGCTGTTGTATTTTCTTTCTCCCCTCCAGGACTTAACATATTGCTAAAGTTCAGAGGAAGTCTACACCAAATATTTAGGATTTAGTTGTTCATTTTCAACTCTGAGAAATATATCAAGTAGCAAGAGACCCAGTGGAGATGACTGAAGCCCCTGCTCATGATCTTTGAAAGATTGTGGAGACCAGGAAAAAGTGCTACTCCTGATAAAAATGTTACCTTTTAATTCTGAACTTCTTAGAATTGTGCCTTGTTTCATGTTTCAAATCCCAGACACCAGCAATCCCCACATTATGTGAAGTCAAAAATAAATATCCTTTATGGAGTGACTCATGTTATGATATTTCAGGTCTGAATGCCTTTCCTATGACATAATTAAAAAAATGGCTTCTGTAAAAGAAGAATACAAGCCAAAAAAGAAGGAAATTGATTTTGCAAGCATCTATAAGCAGGATTTTAAATTTTATCCATTACAACCTGCTAAAACAATGAAGCCTCTGGAGAGAAGTCTTCGTAAAGAAGGAAAGATGGATACTCTTCCTACCTATAAAGGTAACATCCTATATTTTCCAAAGGAGTAAAACGTAGTCAGTATTTTTAATGTAGTGATTTTTAGATACTTTTTGTAAATTTTATTTGGCCAAATATGAACTTCCTAAATGTCTTTGAAAAGAAATATGGGCACATATATGTATATATACATGTATGTATAATAATACACACATTGTAAGAGGGATTATGATTATACATATAAATAGATGTGTACATGCGTCTTTTCAAAGGCATTTGGGCAGATCATATTTATAGAGATGCATATATATGTATGTATACATATGGGTATACATGAATATTTATAAATATATACAATGAAAATAAAATCATTTAGGCCTAAATCAGGTTTTATACAAATAAGATTTGCTTAAATAAAGTTGTCTATATTTGGACCAATATGGTACCTTAGTAGTAAAATAATGGTTATGGTATCTCATTAAATTTAGTTTAAAATATTCTTGGAAGATGTATTCTCTTCCTTTGATCACAAGTGATAGGACTGCATTATAGAAGTCCTGATCTAGGTAATACTCAGTCTCAGTTCTCAGGGGGCTAGTATTTATATCTGACTATTTTATTGAAGGCAAAGGCCTTCAAATAGCCATCTTCTAAAGGCAAGAAGATGCTGAAAAGATGAGGGCCAAATAAATTATTTTAAGAATAAAGGTAACAAAGGAATGCTTAGATGCTGAAAGAAGTCCAAACAAGAAGTTAATGATATAAGGAAACACTAGCTGGATAGGGAAGACAGGGATAAAGTTAGAGGGGAAGGCATAATAAAATTGGGAAAATTCATGAGAATATTATTGAGAAAAAGGAAATTAGATATGGGATTTTTATTTAAAAAATGAGAATCAGATTTGGGATTGAATGAAAGAACCCAGGGGCCCACTTTATTAAAAAAAAATACAACTTCTCTTACTATAACAAAAATAACAATTTACATCTATAGGGCATTTTAAGGTATACAAAGCACTTTGCACATATTATCTCATAACTACAGGGGACTGCTTTAAGTAGCGGGGGAAAGGTATAGAGATAAATAAAACAAATCTGGCCCTCAAGAAGTTTATAATTATCATATTGGTATAACATAATAGGGCAGCTAGGTGATGTAATGGATAGAGTACCAGGCCTAGAGTCAGGAAGATTCATTTTCCTCAGTTCAAATCTGGCCTCAGACACTTACTGACTGTGTAATCACAAGCAAGTCACTAAATTCTCTTTGCCACAGTTTCCTTATCTGTAAAATGAGCTGGAAAAGGAAATGGCAAATTACTCCAGTATCTTTGCCATGAAAATCCCAAATAGATTCATGAAGATTCTAATACAACTGAAAATATAACTGAACAACAACAATGATATGATAGGCCTGGGCATCTTGCTGTGTAAATTAGGTTTATCAAGCTTTTTAGTTTCTGGATGGGAATGACAGGTGGTAGTGGGGAAGGTAGTAGGATGAAATGTCTAGAAAGGGAAGGTTGCTCAATATCATGGAAAGTTTTGGGTGCTAAGTTGGGAGCTGATTTGATCCTTGAAGTGATAGGGAGCTTTGAAAGATTTTTTTTAAGGAGGGGAGTGACCTAATCATATCTTCACTTTATAAAGAAAATTGCTTGAACACCTGCATGGTGGATGGATTTAAGAAAAAGGAGAATGCAAGTAGGACATTCATTTAGAAGACTTTTACAATAAACAAGGTGAGAGAGGGTATGAGAACGTGGAAGACAGTGACTGAGGGTAAAGTGAAGAGAGAGAGATCTTAGAAGTTGTAGAAGGCCTCTAATACCAGCCAAACATTCTTGGATTTTATTTGTGTGACAAGAGAGCCATTGGAAAAGGCTTTGAGCAAAGAAGTAACTCAAATTCATCTGTTCATGAAGAAAATAAGCCATGTGAAGAATGTCATGGGGGGGGGGGTTGGAGTGGAGATGGAAAGATCTGTTAGGAGAAAAGTGGTCATGAGGGTTTGGGAGGAATTAGTGAAAGGGATGTACAAGGAACAGTTCTTAAAAGCTGGCTCTGTTGAGCTCCATGCCTTCCTGTTTCACACCACCTCCTAGCCCATCCTTCTCTAAAACTTCTTTCTTAGGTGGAGCTCTTGGACAACACCTCCTCCCCATAAGTAGCCAGACAGAGGAAGCGCCAGTCCTTAATATTCTGAATACTGAATAGTGTGAGACAAATAGAGTCACATGTATCCAAATCTGATAGCACAGAATAGGAAGGAAGGAACAATGAGAATTGACTGAATATAGACATCAGTGTGGGAGTTTGGGGGAGAGGAACTAGGGGAAGGAAAAAAATTCAGCTAAGAGAAAAGACTTGTTCTTAATGTGAGTCCCAAGTTCTGGTACTATAGTTTGAAGATTTTTTAGTTTGAAGAAACTACGAATTGCTAGACACATTGGATAGTAATTGATCACCTAGTAAATATTTAATGAGTGCCTACTATATTTAAAGGTAGGCATTATGGAGTATGCAAATAAGCACAATAACACTACCGTCACCCTCAACAAACTTATATTGGGAAGACAACATGAATGCATGTATATTTAATGTTAAATACTTTAAGAGAAAAATATTTTAATAGAATAAGTGATGCTATAAGACAATTTGTTGCCAAATGAATATATGCTACATGGAATACAAGCCAAGTTGATTAGATTGCTAAAGATAGGAGGATATATTGGCAGGGACAGAAGGGGATGATATTAATAGAACAATTATTTAAGAATCAGTGTTTCTGGATTTTTATTTTATGCTGAAAGGCTTTCTTATCTTTAAGATCATTTCAGACTTTGGAGGATTGAGAAAAGGGACCCTGAAAAGCAACTGCCTACTGTGAAATCTACATTTCAGCCCTTAGAAACCCTTACAAGCTATCTCTTTTCATATAGACCTCATGGGCTAGGACCCAAATTTATAAAACCAAAAGAAGTTTATAAGCCAAACAATGAACCCTTTGATGATTTAACAACCAACCGCCAGGCTTACCAAGGCCTCCCTGGGGAACCTGCAAAGATTTGTCTACCTGCAATCACAAGGGTGGCAAAAAATGCTCAATTCGGGGGAAACACAGAATTCCAGGATAATTTTCATTCATGGCAAATTCCATTGCCCAAGATTCGAAAGTTAACACAGAATGTTCCCCCATCAGATCACATGAAGCAAAGTGGCAAAACTCATCAAGATTCTATACCAACTCAAATGACCACAGGGGCTCCTAAAAAGCAAGGTTATTCACATATTACTAAATTTCCCTTTCAAGGAAAAAGCACCATGAAAGATGATTTCAAACCATGGGACAACTATTGCAGACGGTCATTAATAATTAAACCCAGCTATGATTTTTCCAGTCCATCTGGGAAGTTTGAAGACTTGACCACTTTCAGAACTCATTATAGAGAGCATGAATTAATTCCAACAAAGAGTTTCAAACCTGTCCCACTTATTGTTAACAGCTCCGAACCATTTGATGATACAACATTATATTCTCTACATTATACAGCAAAGAAACAGGAGACATGCCCAGCTAGATATTCTCCCCCTCCAGGATATAGATTTGAAAATACCAATTTCCATGGTCACAAATTATTTCGCAAGAATAGTCCACCAGTGGAGGACTTTACTCCATCAACTAATAAGGTTTCCAACTAAATGGCTTTATGACATGCTGGATTTCCTAGGCTGATGGACCTATGAGATTCAAGATATTTTAATTAGGCGATAAAGAGAAAAATCATTATGGAAGATTGTTTTTATGAAGATTAGTAGTAAAATGTTCCATCTAGATTTTTTTTAACTTAAGGAGATTTAAATCTATCCAGGGAGTTTAATATTACTGCTGAAAAAATTACTTCAAAAGGTTTATAATTGAAATTAGAATGGATACTCCTTTCACCAAAGCTAATTATAATCCTTCCATGCCTCAGTAGACAGTTCTTCATAAGTTTCTTTGGCCAAAAATATCAATAAGTAACCATTTCTCTGTTAATGAGCATTTCTGAACTTACCCAGACTGGTCCTTTGAAGACAGGAATGTCATTGATAAGCTTGCATTCAAAGACTTTCCAGTTTGGGGATATTGCCAAAGCTTGCCTTCTGCTGGCATAGCCTCCAAGAACCCAGGATCATCTTCTTAACATCAAGAAGCATTAAGAGTAAGGTACTAAAAAAGCCTAATACAATTAGCACTGATATTTTTAGTTCATTTTTCTTTACAATGCACTTATACCAATTTTATTCTGGACATTCCCAATGTAATTTAATTATTCCTGCCATACGATTTCTTAACTAGTTTCCATTCTGTGATCATATACAATTGATGACATTTTTATGTGTAAATGATGTAGTCAGAGGTGTCCAACCATTCCATCATTAATGACAATCTGCTCCTGAAATATAGTAATTGAGCCCATAGAAAACAAAACAGGTAAAATTTGGTATAAAGTATGATTTTTAATATAGATTTTGCTTTTGGAGACTCAAACAGTTCATGGTCATTCATATGTTTGTGCTAATTTATTACTTCCAGATTTTTTCCAAAATGGGCATATTCCACACAATGTTGTCCCAACTGTCATCTTGCAATAATAACTTACATTTTATATATAGCAAATGCTCAATAAACACTTGTTAAATGATTGAATACAGGTTTTATAATTTACAAAATGATTCATTTATAAAAACTATTATTTAGGTAGTATGACTGTTCTTCTTCCAATTTTACAGATGAAACCAGGGTGTAAAGATGTTAACCACTTATCTGTGGTCACAATTCCTGCACTTGGTCTTCACATCTTTGCTGAGGCTCTTTCTGGGGCATGGAATGCCCTCCTTCCCATTTTTTCTTTTGAACTAACAACCCCTCCAAACCTCCCAAAATGCCACAACTTCCCAGAAGTTTACACTGATTGAATAAATTTGGCAATAGCTTCCATCCCTCAACATTCCCATAATATTGTTTTATAACTTTCATGCAATGTAGGCCACATGAGCTGATATTCTTTTTCTCCTCCTAGATGTTAGTTTCCTTGAGGTTAAGTATTATATTTTACCAACACATTTTATCTCTCTTGGCATCTGAACACAATACCCTGTACCCAGTAGATGCTAAATGAATGTTCCATGATATTGAATGTTGAAGCCAGAGGACTAAACCCAAGTCTACTCATTCCAAAACTACTACTCTTAACTCTCACATTGACAGTATAACCACATCCCCCCTTTAAACCCCAAATATCTGGTCTGTGCCAACTTCAACCCACTTTAGCTTTTACCTTGGATAGCTTCAATTCCCTCTTCCTTACCAAGGAGCCTCAGCCCACTTGACTTGAGCAATTTAGACTCTGCCTAGTACTCTTTCTATAGAACTGCTCCCAGCTTTTGTTTTTGTTATCTTAAGGAAGAGGAGTGAATCAAGACATTATAGTAAACCTGAATACCTGAGAATCTTCAATACAGGTTTTGAAATACTATAATCTTCATTTTTACTATTATAATTAATGAAAGGTAACATAACATAATGCATAGAATTCTGACATGAGAATGCAGAGGCCACTGGTGAAGTGTCCAATGAACCACTCTCTCTCTTCAGTAGGGTAAGATGAAATAGGGCCTAATGGGCAAGCATTGAGTTCTAGTCCTACCTCTACTGCCTAGGAGCCCTATGACTTGATGTTGGGCAAGTCATTGAACATATTGGAGTCTTAGTTTCCTTATTTATAAAATGGAAACATTATCAACCCCAAATACCTCACTAGGTTGTTCTAAGGATCAAATGAGAAAATGGTTGGGAAATCGTACGATTGTATTTCAAGGATCTCTCCACCACAGCAGATAGCAATCCCTCTATGCTAGAGGAGGCATTCTTCATGAGAAGCAATGGACAAACAAATGCCTTAACTGGTGGTCAGCCTTTCCTAGGTTACTTAACCTGACTTTTCGATGACAGAAACACAGTCCACTGAGAGGCTCGTATATTTTGGTAAGACCTATCAAAGTTTGTTTTTTGCTTTACAGCCTCTGAGAATTCAGAAATTGAACTCAGTATTTATTAAGTGCCTACTATACATTGGACACTGTGCTAAATGTCAGGGGACACAAAAAGACAATCCCCGTCTTCAAGGAGCTTATAATCTAATGGGGTCTCATTTGGTCCATGATGAAACGTTGAAGTACCTCTGTGGAGTATGAAAGTGTGAGGCATTAGGTAGCACTACCCCTATTTCACAGAAATTCAATTGAATGGAACAATTGCTAATTTAAGTGCTCCCAACCTTTAAAAAGATAGGTTAATGTACTTTGTATTAGGTGAAAGGGATACAGGACCCTGCTTTCAGTTTTCCAATCTTATTAGGGGAGAGCCACAACTACCCATAAGATGTTGGACAAGATATTTAATCTCCTTGGGCACAGGATGATAGATCATAGGTCTAGAGATAGAAGGGACCTCAGATACTCTCTAGGTAGCCCAACATCTTCATTTTATAGATGATGAAACTGAGGTCAAAGGAAGTTACTCATTTTGCCCAAAGTCACACAGGTAGTGTCACTGGTGGAATTTGTTCTCCAAACCAGAGTTCTTTTCACCGTCCCTCACTTTTTCTACAAAGGCTCTCTGTTACTATAAAATAGTATACTTTATATATATATGTATATATATATATACATATATATATAGTATACTTTATATTTATAGTATATTTACTATGAAATAAAGATTGGGGCTGATAGTAGAACTCCAAGATCTCAGTCTAAATGTAGGATTCTATAAATTATTATGCAAGGGTTAAATCCAGGCTATGGACTGAGGAATCTGCTGAAGGAAGAGATGATTTGGACTTGGGGTGATGGAGGTGTCCTTTCCTGTTTTCTTCTCTTTAAGATGGGAATTAACAATTCTCTCTGTTTTCCTAATATACAATTTCTTTTCTTTTTAGAAAAATTCTTACCTTTTGCCCTTAGGACTGATGCTAAGTATCAGCTTCAAGGCAGAAGAGCAGTAAGGGTTAGACAATAGGGTTTAAGTGACTTGCCCAGAGCCACACAGAGAGGACATGTCTGAGGTCCTATTTGAACCAGGACTTCTTGGCTTCAGGCACTCTTGTCTATCCACTGAGTCACCTAGCTATTTCTATCTACTTTTCTAAGCACATCACAAAGATCATACAGCAGCAGTCCAGGGTTTCTTTGATTTCCCAAACAGGATGCTCTTGTGTGAAGAAAATACTTCTTCTGTCTTCCAGAATTTCAAAATTTGCGTAAGAAAATTATTTCACAGGGAGTGTAGGAGTCTGCTCAGTGAAAGAAATCTGCATGATATTGTTTGCTGAAGACAAAGCAAAGTATGTGAATTGAGGCATTGAGTGTGTGGGACTTGGAATCAAGGGGAGACCTGGGGTTGTATCCTGCCTGTGACTCCTACTAGCCATGTGACAATGTGTAAGCCTCTCTGAACCTCACAGAGCTATAAAAATGGGGATAATATGTCACATTTAACACACAAGACTTTTTATGAAGCTCAGATTTTAAAAATGCTGTGAGATTTCACTGTAAATCTTAAAGACTGGTATATAAATGTCAACTGTTATAGCTATGATTATGGTGAAGAATTATTAAATAAAAGACATGTCAACAAAGACTAATTGCTTAAAGCCTTCAGAGCATCTGGAAAGGTGGTGTTATATTATGTTCTGGTTGGACTAATGAGAGTTTCTAGGTTCACCCATAGGAGGCAACAATAGCCAGGTATAATATATAGCCTTAATGACAGACTCAGAGAGTCATAAAATCTGGGGTTATGCCTAAACATCATCTCCCTCTCTCTGCCTCTTCCTCCAGTTTTGCAATAAAATATGTGCTTAAAAAGGAAAAAGGAAAGGGATTCTGCTAGTAGAATAGCAAGAAGCTGGTAGTAGGTGAGAAAATATTTCCATAATTTCCTACAGAAATATATAAGTAACTGAAAATATTTTTGCCTGAATAAATATGTTTAATATGGAGTGAATTTTATCTTCCTGTTATTGAATATATATTAATCAAATTGTGTTTCAACTTGGGACCTAAAATGAACCAATCACATACTTCTTAGACTAAAATTTTTTATTATATTGTTACAATAAATTTTATGAATATGAATTTAAATTTGTATACATTATTGTGAAATTACAAATGGTACTTAAAATTTCATTTCTATGTAATATCAATTCAGAAAAAAGAACTTATACTTCCATCTTTCTTCTAAAAAATCTCATTTTGGGGAGAAATGTCAACTGATTATCTATCTATCTATCTATATCTATCTATATATATATATATATATGGGGTGACTAGCCATATCTCTTTTCTACACAAATTCTAATTATATAAACCAGAAAGAAATGAAAAACTTCTAGTCAAATATGTTTTTCCTATTTTGAGTTATGTTTTGAATGATATGGTCAAAGAATAGAAGAGATACCTTTTTTAAATCAAAATTCCTACAATTTACTTTTATCAGTGTGGTTTCATTAATGTATGTTTATAATTAATGTCAAGTTTAGTGTGCACAGACCATTTTAATCTCATATATGAAAATCATAAGAATTACATGAGAAGTTGGAACTTGTTGCAATCTATACTGAAAGAGGGAATACTTACATGGATGAGATCAGAGATGCACTGATGTGGAAAGCATGTCAGTGGTTAATTTCACAAAAATATTATTTTTTGTGCCTTTCTGCAAACATTTCAGGGAAAGAAGAAAACTGAGGATAATGCCCAAATTGGATAATATTATCCAGAATACAATAGGTATTCCTTGTAGTTTTTAAAAAGCAGTTCTGGAAATGGTATCATTTATGTAAAATATTACAGAAATGAATACATATATCACTGCATGATGAAATAACAGCCGGGGAATCAGGAGACATTGATTCTAATACAGCTAACTTTTAAAAAAATTAACTTTCAGTGTTGTGTTCAACAAGCCCCTTTTCCTTTTTTGAGTCTTCCTTATTTATAAAAAAAAAAAAGGTTGGACTAATTTCTGTTGTTTTTTGTTTATTTTTGGACTAGATAATTTCTAAGTTCTCTTTTTGCTTATTATTCCATATCAAGAGTATTTTTCTACATCACTAAGAGTCTCTATAAAATGATAAGATAAACCTGAAAGCTTAGGATTTTGGTGTTAGGAAGTATGTCTCAACTCTAAGGGTCTTAGATCTTTCCAATTTAATAGATTAATCATTTATTTTTTCTTTTTTTAAAAAAACAATTTAGTTTTGAGTACACACATAGTTTGGATAATCATCAATAAAGTATAAGCCTTCTTAAAATATAATATTATCCTTGCATGTTCAGTATACAATTGGGATTAGGGTTTAGGATCAAAACCAGAGCTTTCCCAAAATGAGTGACAACAGATTTTATGCACAGCAATCCTTTAACACATGGTTATAATAGAACCAGAAAGCAATCAGTTACAAAGAAAATGACAATAATGGAGCCATCCCTAGCACATGGCAAATGTGGTCATTACTCTGACCATAGTCATTGGAGTATTTTTTTTCTCTTCCTCTTCTCTCACAACATTAGATAATGACTCTAGAATGTAATTAGCCAGAGGAAGAAGATGGTTCACCCAACTGGAGGTAAAGGTGTCCTAAGCCTTACATATACACATAAATATATAATTATAAAAATGTATATATATACATATATGAAATCCATTCATTAGCTTTTCTCATCTTCCACCTCACCAGGGCCCTCCTTCCTTCCATATGTCCCACCCCCAACACAGGTTGTATACTTTCTATGATGTTTTTCTACTTCCCAATTGCCCTGGATATTCATTTTAATACCATTTTACTTAAGATGGTTTGAGTGAATGGAGGAGGTGAAGAGTTAGAGGCACACAATATGATTTTTTCTAAGATTAGGCCCCTCCCTAGATATTCCCATATGGAAAGGCCATAAGAAAAGCCACGAAAAGAAACAATTTCCATAAATGATGGTGCAGCTGAATAACCAAAGTCAATTTTATTTCTGAATTGCTGAAGCGGTTTTCATGACGGATATATGGTGAACATTTCTTGTTATGGTAACAAATGGTAGCAAATACACTACAGAGGCATGTCTTTCTGATGGTAATAAACACAGCTTCCTTATTGTGAGAATATACTCAACCCAACCCAGAGGATATAATAGAAAACAAGAAATGCTTAATGTTAACTCTTGAAGTTTAAATACAAATACAAAGTAATTTAATATGAATTTTTGATAATAAGAAAAATATATGTTCCATAATCTTTATTACACACTGTACAAAACAAAATATTGCACTTTAAGAATCATACAATAAATATATACAAAAGTTATCTTACAAATGTTCTTTGTCTTTTTAATTTAAAAAACCTGTTTCAATAGTCAAGACCCATTACTGATTTAAAAAAAAAAAGCTTGTCATCTGGAGTGTTGTCCCTCACAGCCACCAAATGTGGTGCCTTCTAAGCCCTTGGGATACAGTAGTGCTCATCTCTGTTTCAGTGATGCTAAAAATGATGGCTTAGGAGACCTGTGGCTTTCCTAATTATAATGTGCCAACTATGGACCACTTCTGTCCTCCAAGAAATCAAAAGCCAAAATGCATGTTCCCTGTTGGCAAGGAGGCCATAAATGGTGAGATGTGCTTCCCCTTCAGGTTTCATTATTTCTACAACATGGGTAAAATGTTGCACGTGAACAGAGCAGCTGTGGCACCTTACTCAAACTGCTGGGACATCTGAACGTTGAATTCTCTTTCTTCGCTTCCCTCAAGCCCTCGTCTCTCTCTCTCTCTTTTTTTTTTGGTCAACCAGGCTTAGAATTGGTGATATATATAGGAAGTCTCTTTCAATGTTAGGTTTAGAATTTATAATGTGTAAGCAGAAGTTCTTTTTTGAGTGATAGAAGTTCAAAACGTATGAAAATGATCAATGGCTTCACTATTAATTAAGCTTCCTATTTAGAACACCACTTCCTTATTGATTTGTTTCAAGCTCGAAAAAACATAAAAGACTGAGGAATGATATCTGATACACAGACTGGGCCAGATAAGACTTAGATTTCCTATTTGGTCATGTGCAAGAGAATAGTGCTTACCAAAGTGTCATTCACAGCTCTTCTAAGGGAAACATCGCATCTAATTCAGTCAGTAGAAAAGGACTAAGCAGAGCTTCCCTCTGATCATATTTTAATCTGAGTGGAAGAGGATAGGAACAAAGCCAAGCAGCGCCTCCTTTGATTAAAAAAAAATACAGATTTTTGCAGTGGAAAATGGCAAGACTGTCAAGAATGCTCTTTCCCATTTGGTGTATAAACACTGGTTAGGCATGGGAGGTGCCTTTTCACATTGTGTGTCCAGTCACCAGCCAATCTTGAGAAAACTTGTCCTGAGAGTTTGCCCCTTTTTCATAGTCCAATCTTAAAGTCAGCTATGCAAAGTATAATCAATGACACAAATACCACCTTAACAGCTACTGGCCAGAGCATCTGAAATTTCAGTACCTTGTAAATTCCAAGAAACACTAAAAATACGAAGCTGAGAAATAGTCATCAGTTGCTGCACTTCCCAAGTCTTCAGGATGCATTAAACTACTATGATTTCCTACAAATCACAGGAAGTAAGCAGTATTTGATGCACTGGTGATAAGTGTTTTCCCAATTATAATTGTGCGACAAGGGCCTATTCAGTTCAGTGGATTATGTGCTATGGTATCTTAAATTCTGGAACAATAAAAAATGTTAAATGTTAAAAAGTTCACCATGGAAATGTTGATCAAGGGGAAACAAACCCCAAAATTATGGGAAAAAAATTCCACTCTATAAAATTCTGTGGTGTTTCTGTATCAACATCCATTTTGCTTTTCAGCCTGGAGTCCTACATTGAATACATACTTTGGAACCAGCTACATGCAAAGAACTTCTTCCTCTTCATAGCAGCACCATGAACTCTGTACAGAGTTATGCTTCTTGACAAGACTGGCAACACCTTTGTTTGTAGAGGTCTATTGAACACAAGTTTAGATTCTTTACAAATGTACAGTAGTGAGTTGTGTCCTTGCATTCTCCTGAAAAAATAATAATTGATTCATTAATTGGATTTATTAACTCTTTTATTTTATTTTAAGCCCTGACCCATGTTTTCATCAGCATCAGGAATTATCAATGTTGAAACTCTCTTTAAGGATGAAGATGGGCAACAACTAATTTAAGTATTAATTGTCTGGGAAATATAGAGGCTGAATGACCTACTTAGGGTCATTATAGCTAGTAGGTGTCAGAGAAAAACTTAAATATAGGTCTTCTACTCTACCACATTGTCTCTTTCATGAGTATTGTTTTATATTTTTTGTGAATTTCTATTTTCATAAACAATATTTTAATTGTAATTTAATTTAATTAATAAAATTTTATTAAACAAATTCATTTTAAAACCAATAAATTTAAATAATATTATTATATATAAATATATAATTAAATACATTTCATTAAATAAATTTAACTAAAATGATATTTAATAGGCAGTACAATGGATAGCTGGAGTTAACTTCTTTCTTTCTTTCTTTCTTTTTTTTAAACCCTTACCTTCTGTCTTGGAGTCAATACTGTGTATTGGCTCCAAGGCAGAAGAGTGGTAAGGACTAGGCAATGGGGGTCCAGTGACTTGCCCAGGGACACAAACCTAGGAAGTGTCTGAGGCCAGATTTGAACCTAGGACCTCCCGTCTCTAGGCCTAACACTCAATCCACTGAGCTACCCAGCTGCCCCCTGAAGTTAATTTCTAAGAGATCTGCCTTCAAGATATGCCTCTGACACATTCTGATTGTGACCCTGGGTAAATCACAATCTCTCAGTGCTCTAGGCAAATCTCTATCCATTTCAGAGAAGGTGTGGCAGTTTCCTAACATGAGAATTCCTTATGTCAATGAAATCACAAGTCTTGTCCATATTCCTATCCATATCTATGTATGCATTAAGTAACATAATTTATTATTAAATAATAAATGCACAATTGATGAATTAACCAGACATTTAACACTCTAATTCTAAAAGTTTGTATTTCTAAGAGAAGGCTTAACTAGCCATAGAATAAACATAATTAAAGTCTCCAGTCCATGTCGACATGGTGATCATTGGTAAAAACTTTGTCACTACTTCGTCTTTTCAGGGATCTGAATTCCAGACTCATTTGGGTAAAAAAAAGATTATTACTTCCTTGGTTGCTGCACAGAAAATTATTTATGCTGGCACTTGCAGCAGTCTCTTTAAAAGCTGAAGCACCTTCCTGGAAAGGTTGGAAAAGATGGTTTTCAGAAAGTCTTGCCATTGTTGACAGTAATACCAAATACCATAGTTGTGCTAGCAAAACAGACATGCCTTGGGGGATTTTTTTTTTTTGAGAATTTTTTCCTCCAAAGACTTTGAAGTCTGGCCTGTAGTCAAAATAGTCCTCTTCTTATATTTTATGGAGGGAAAACAAATCAATAGGTGGATAAAAGATACAAAGTGGATGGAAGATAACCTCAGAGGAGAAGGCTCAAGTAGTTTTAAGATGAATTATACATTATCTTTGGTATACCTGATAAGAGAGAGAAAGCAGTACCTTCTATCAAGTCACTCAAATCACCTTTAATCCAAAAAGCCAACTAGCATAATAACCATAAAGTAGCAATAAGACTCAAATGCAGGGTGACTTAACAAGTCCAGTGTTCTTCACACTCACTACAGCTTGCTTTGAAGCTCCCCAAATGAGGATTGTACTTATAATGGGTACATACTACCACAGGAAGTGACATTGCAGTGCTTCCAGCTCACTGGTCTTTGTCTAGAACCACAGTGGTGAACTGCCACCGGTCGGCTACTCTTTCGGTGCACACATTCCACTTTCCGGGATTGAAATCCATTGCCACAGGCTGCTGTGCAGGGTCTCCAAGGGCCAGTGCGCCAATACACATCGCATGGCTCAGAGGAGCAGTTTCTTCTCATGTTGGATCTAGAGGGAAAAAAGTAGGAGAATTAGGAAAGTTTGGTGGAGGAGGAAGAGTGAGTACTTTCTGCAATAATGTTTTACTTTCAAACTACTCAGTAATCCAGACATTTACCTACCCCCACCAATATTTTTAAAGTAGTAATAATAGGACAAGAATTCAACAAATTTGTTTTGGTGCTGCCTATGAAAGTAAGGGTTCAATAAAGAAATGAAATGTTCAGGGGAGTGTTCACCCTACTCAAGGAAACAAAACTTTGTTTTCAAATACCTTGCACTTATCAAATTTGACACAATTCACCTCCAGTTTCCTCAGATAAATCAAGGACTTGGTGTAGTTAATCAAAGGGATAAGAAGTCTAAAATAGCAAAAAATATTGAGGATTGCAAGGAGGAAAAGACAGAAAGAGGCAAGGAGGGCAAAACAAAGTAGGCTTAATGAACTTATTGGAAATGGAACCTCAACTGCATCCATCATAAGATAGAGATTAGAGATGGGGAGCAAGCATCCTCTGTCCAATGAGGTACAGATGTCAGAATGAGGCAGGGAACCTCTGTTTGTGAGGAAAAAGGAATGGCAAGGGATCTGGGGAAGTCATATCAGGGTCCCAGAGAGAAGAAATGAAGAAGGGGGTTGAGGGCTTGCTTTAAAGGGGAAAATATAATGTCTACTGCCTTCTCCACTGGTTTCCATGAGACTACACCATCCTCTTTCTCTTTTTAGCATTCAGTTGTCCTGTTTTTACCACTAGGTCTTTTTCTCTTCTCATTCTTTCTCTATCGGATTTCCCCAAGGTCCTGTATTTAGTGTTCGTTTTTCCTTCCTAAGCAATCTAGTTTGGCAATCCCATTCATTCCCTCAGTTTCATCCATTATTCTTTTATATGGATAGTATATGGATCTCTCTCTTCAGTCCCAATGTTTCTTGTCTCCCATCTTGTCCTGTCTCCTATTTCCAACTTTAGTTGAGAATAAAGTCTTAAACTAGGGTTTTATTTGCCTCAGATCAACTTCTATCTTTGTGCCCTCAATGATACCAATTACAATCAGTTAATATATAGTCATCAACTTCTTATTATATGTGAAGCTCTGGGCTGGGTTAATTGGTGAGAATACCAAAAAAAAAAAAAAAAGATTGCTTCTAAGGAGCTTACAATCTAAAAGAGGAGGCAACATGTAAAGAAATAGAAGGTATATATAAACGAATGAAGTAAATCAGTGATTTTAAACTCAAATAGGAATGAATCTTTTGGGGCTCCATTTATAAAAAAAATTTTTATTTTTTTCTGGGTTATACATGTATTATGACACAAATATATTTCTATATTATTCATTTTTGTAAGAGAATAATCTTATAAGACCAAAACATATACCCAAATAAACAAGTGATAATAGATATGTTTTTACCTGCATTCCTATTGCAATAGTTCTTTCTCTGGAGTTGGATAGCATTCTTTGTCTTAAGTCCCTCAGAATTGTCCTGAATCAATGTATTGCTATTAGTAGCAAAGTCTATCACATTTGATCATCGTGTGGGCACCATTTTAACTGAGAAATCCACAATATAACTGTCTAGGTGGTGTAGTATTTTTATTTATTTGCTAAACATTTCCCAATTATATTTTAATCTCGTTTGGGCTCTATTCAAGAATTTTGTGGGTGGCTTGGCCTTGAGTTAATTTCCTTTTGTTAGATGGAGGTAGCCTTAGAGGCTTTACCAGCTTTAATGCTTACTATAAGTCATCATGTGGATGACTTACAAATAGAAAAGAAATTCTTTATCTATTTGTTCTCAAGTGAAAAACAGAATGACCTTCTAAGTGTTATAGTCAACATCACATTTCCATTACTTTTTCTTTTCTTTTTTTTTTATTTTACTTTCCATCTTAGAATCAATAGTTAAGTATTGGTTACAAGGCAGAAGAGTGATAAAGGATAGGCAGTTTGGGTTAAGTGACTTGCCCATGATCACATAGCTAGGAAGTATCTGAGGTCAAATTTGAACCCAGGACCTCTTGTCTCTTTTTCTTTTATTAGAATTATTTTTTTAGGATTAGAATTAAAATTATTTGAATATTTTAATATTCTACCTTTTCTTTTAACAATACATGATAGTGTGCCGGGGAAAGGGAAAGAATACTAGACCTGGAGAGGGAGAGAGAGAGAGAGAAAGAGAGAGAGAGAGAGAGAGAGAGCGAGCGTGAGAATCTAAAACCAGTGATTTGACTTCCTTGATGGATTATCCAGGGCAAATTGTCTCCCTTCCATCTCTGAATTTATAATGCTGCAAACAAAAACTTATTAGAGGAATAAAGTGATCAGAAAAATGTTACTTAATATGTCTTTTTTGGTAAGTTGAACTACTTTTAAATACAAGCATGCATGTTCACATGTCCACACATACTCAAACATGTTTCTCCCTGAACAGGTGAGTGATTAATTTCTGAGTGGTGATAATTATGCATTCATAAAAATAGCCGATGTTTATTTATATTTGTTGTTGAGTTGTTTCAACTGTGTCTAACTCTTTGTGACCCTATTTGAGGTTTTCTTGGCAAGACACTGGACTGGTTTTGCCATTTCCTTTTATAGCATTTTACAGATGAAGAACCAAGGCGAAAAGGATGAAGCAACATGACCAGGGTCACATAGCTGCCAAGTGTCTCAGGCCAGATTTGAACACTGGAAGATGAGTCTCCCTAACTTTAAGCTCTGCACTCTATCCATTGGGTGGTCCAGTTGCTTAGCAACTTCACTTACAGCCTAGTCAAAATTAATACCTGTAATTGGATGATATCTATTTCAATCATGATAGTGAAAGGCCTTGAGATCATGCCATACGAAGATGAATAGAAGGGATTGAGCATGGCTGGCTTGGTGGGGACAGGAGGGACCATGGAAATTGCCTTTTAACCGCTGAAGAACTGTCATGTGGAAGAAGGATTAGACATTCTCTGCTTGGCCATAAAGAGCAGATTCAAGAACAGTGGTAAAGACGAAATATATGTATGAGGTAGGGAAAACTTCCTAGTAATTAGAGCTATCCCCAAATGAAATGGCATGCATTGAGAGGTAGTAGACTGCCCCTCATAAGCAGAAGTTGGAGGGCCACTTGTCAGAGATGTCCTGGAAAAGGAGATGGAGACACTAAAATGCGAAGTGACTTGCCCAGAGCCACCCTCAGCCTCAGCATCTTTGATGAGATCTGAACTCTATGTTCCTACCTTCAGGTTTAGTGCCTTATCCGCTCTACTGAGCTGAGTCTATTGTGTTGTTTGAATTTGATGGCCAGAGTTCTTTTCCAACTGGAAGATTCTATGATTCAAAATCTTCTCTATAAATGATGTCAATTATTTGTGTGTAGTTTTGCTATGAAGAGAAAAACTGAAATAACAATACTTTACTTTGAAAACACTATTTTCAAGAAGAACTATTTTCTGTTTCTTTATCTTCCAAATGGAAAGTTACCTCTTTCTGATTCAAAAAAGAAATCTTGGTATTTTGCACCAGAGGGTACAGGTCCCCTAGAGCGCTGTACTTTTTCTCTCTCTGCTTCAGCTTTGTAATGAGAGAGGATGTGACAGAGTCAGAGGGACCCCCTACATCAGGAGGGCATACTTCAGCTCTCTTTAGATGCTAGAAAGTACACTAAGGTCACCTTGCTGATATCCAAAGGTCAAAGAAATACAAACCCTGGAAGTAAGGTGAAATTCTGGGAATAAAGGGGGGAAATGTGCTTCTTTGAGACTTCAGCTGTAAACTTTTCATTAAGTTATTAAGGATGGAAATGCAAAAGTAACTCTATAGCAAGACCTACTATTTTTACTGATAGGTACTTGGCTTGTAATTCCAATAGATCCCACAAGGTGGTGCCTAGAATCTAATTTTACATGCTCGGGGATCACTGGTGAGAGTAATAATTTGGTGTACTTCGATACATGTTGGGTTTGTTTTTTTTTAATTTGAATTGCATCCTCTGGTCCAATATCAAAGGAGCACCCTAAGAAGGAGATGGGTATTGCACCTTTTTCATTTTCATAGAGAACTCCCAGGTAAGAAAGTTCTCCCAATTAATGTCAGTATCTAGATGTCCGTAAAGCTTCTAGAACTGCTTAGAGTCATAGGAGATGATTTGCCCAGTCACACAGCCAGTTTATTTCAAAGGAGGTCCTTAAATCCTGATATTCTAGATGTCAAGAACAGCTTTCTAACCACGATACCACACCTCCTCTCTGGATAACTTAAAGAAAAAAAGAAATTAAAGAAACATTCTGGGTTTTTCCTTAAGCATTTTCTTTATTTAAAAAAATGAACAAATGCTAATTATTTCAATTTTTTTTACTCTTAAAGATCACAGATTAAAGAAAAGCAATACTTATATGCACATTTCATCCCTTTACTTGCTGAAATAAATTTTGATTGAATTACTGCTTTAGTTTAATGGCTTCTTTCTATTCCGAAACAACCTTTTAACTGATTTTTCTGGATGTTGCTTAATTAACATTTCTAGGTGGCTTGTGAACTCTGCATTCCCCATTCTTGCTTTGCCTACTTTGAAGCTTTGAACAATTGTGACTTGACCTCAAAGCTTTCCACTTTTTGAGTCATTTCAACTATGAAAAGCTTTTAATCATCTTGTGCTTTCTAATCACTATAGTCAAGATCCTCTTCATTTGAGTTTTGCTAGTTGGAGAATTAGAACATTTGGAAGATGAAAGAGGCTCTTGAGGTCATCTAGCTCCACTTCCCAACCAGATGTAAGAATCCTTCCGAGAAAATCTCTCACAGATGCTTCTCCATCCATCTCCACTCACAAAGTAACACATTTGACGAGTGAGACAGCTTTCTATAGGGCTCTTCAATCCACTGGAGTGTTACAAAATTGCTTTTTTCCTTCGTCTGATGACAGCTCTTGTAATATTTAAAGACCGTTATCATATATCTAGCTTTATCTTATCTAAGTGAAATATTGCATGGATGTTATATCTATAATCCACATCATGTAGTTTCCAAATCCCTCTGCATTCTGGTCACCCTCTTCTGGATGACTTTCTATTTATTTATTCCTGTTCTCGTAACTGATGGCACAATGGATAGCATTGTGCCTGGAGTCAGGAAGACCAGGATTCAAATATGGCTTCAGACATTTACTAGCATTGTGACCCTGGGTAAGCCCCTTAACCTCTTCCTGCCTCAGTTTCCTCAACTCTAAAATGGGATAATAACAGCACCCATTTATCAGGATTGTACTGAGGACCAAATGATAAAATATATGTAAAAATGCTTAGGACAGTGTCTAACACATAATAGTCTCTTTATAAAGGCTAATTTCCTCCTTCTCTCCCTCCCTTCTTGGAATTTTATGTCCAAACACTGAACCTAATATTTCAGAGGTGACTAGACTAGGAATCATTCCCAAGATCTGGATGCTATTATTAATATAGTCTGAGACAATATTAGCACTTTTAAAAAAGGAGCTACGTTCACGTTGAACTTGTCATTTAAACTTCTCAGGATCTTTTCATGTGAACTACTCCCAAGTGAGGTCTCTTCCCATCTCACACTTGGGCCATACATATGTACATACATTTATATAGTAGAAATTATGAGCCACGAGAACCTGTAACAGAGTAGGTCCAGCAAAAGAGCAAGGGGATAACTTGTTTTTTTGGATGGAGATGGGATCTTTGTGGGACTGTGTAAGACGGGTAACATTTTATCACTACTTTTCTTACTGTGCTACTTCATTAATTTTTTAAATTTGAATTGCCTCTTTTGTTCCAGTAATAAAGGCAAACACATTAGTGGGGACTCACGAACTATGGGTTTGAGTGGATGGGAACTCATAAAGTATGTTGAATTTAGGGACCTAGTTGTGAGTTGAGGGAAGCCCCCAGCTGCTATACTAATAAGTTTCTTCTTGTTGGCATTTAATCATAATAGGTACTTAATAAATGCTTGCTCATTGTTTGACTTTTGGCTTCATCAAATGTTGTTAGCTATTGAGAAAACTGAGAACATTCTGATCCTTGACTCTGTCATCAATCCCATTAGCATCTGAGTCAGTGTCTATGACACAATGCTACAAATGTCTATTCCAGTTGTCACCAATCCTTTAATTGGCACTCTTCAGATAAATGCACAATTATACTATCATCCAGCACATACTGCTCCAGCTCATCTGTTTGAGGGCAGTGGATCATATGGATCAACTAACTAGGGAAGATAATAAAAAGGGTTAACATTTCTGTATTACTTTCAGGTTTGGAAAGTCTTTTATATGTTTATTTCATTTTAATTTTACAAAAACTCTCAGAGGTTGGTACTATTGTCATCCCCATTTTATAGATGATAGGACGTTCTCAATAGGCTGAATGACTTGCTTAGGGTCATGCAGCTAGTGAATATTTGAGGTAAGAGTCAAACTCGATTCTCCAAGTCTAATGCTCTATCCATTGTACTACCTAGTTGCTCCAGCCCTAGCTGAGTCATTGGACTTGGATTTGGAGCCTTCCTCATCTCAGAACTTACTTCCTTGTATGGAGACGATCTCTATTCTGACTGGAGCCAATCACCATTTAGGAAATGCCTGTATATGCAAGATACTGAGCTGGGGGCTGGGGACACAAGACAAAAATGAAAGAGTTTCTATTCTCATAGAGCTTACATTTATTTACACAAACTTATGAAAAAAAAAAAACAACCAAACCCAACAACAAAAGATGGCTTAGCCTTCTGTTATCAGCTCTCTAACTTTGACACCAAAAATCCTGCTCAAGAAACAGGGGCACGTTCCTAGCCCCAGTCCCTTTCAGATAACAAATATGGAACTCTCTATGTCTCAGGACTTCATGGAAAGGCAATGTAAAGTATAATGCCTATTCTTTCCCCAATCCAAGAAGCCCATGAATAAGTTTAGCTGACTACAAACAATATTAAGACAAAGGAATGAGGGATTTGAAGATAGAATAGAATTTAAAAAAAGAATTCAAAATACAAAAAATAAACCCAGGCTCAAAGTTGGTTTAAAATACTTATTAATAAAGCTATTTTCTGTTTTTTTTGTTTGTTTTTCACAGAGGCTGATAATCTAGGACTTACATGTGAACAATTTTATATAAATACTTTTTTGGACTCAGTTCACTTGGGTTGGATTGGAACTTTGTATTTAAGTTCCTCAAACATGGTGGATCCCCTGATGTGTACAAATGGCGTATATTTTGTAAACTGAGAGATGTTTGTGTGAATAAAGCTATTTTATGGGGTCAAAAAAGCACTTGAGGGGCAGGACTGTAATTTTTTTTTCTTTGTCTCTGCAGTGCTTGGCACAGTGTCTGGAATATATTAGGTGCTTAATAAATGCTTGATAATTAGATAAACATAGTATGCAAGTATGTATGGTCAAATTTAAGGTCAAGATTGGGTTGGGAAGAAGGGTGATGGTCTGAGAAAAGTGAAGGTCCCTCTGAGAAAAACACTTTAGCCTTTTCTACCTTCAGGAGTCCAGACACCAGGGTTCTCTATGCTTGATCACTGCCATGCCTGATTTTGGATTCAGAGTATTTAGCTTTTAGTTCTAATTAAGAACAAGCACATGCTCAATGTACAAGGTATCTCCTATGCATCATTCCTTGCTTGAGATATAAAAAATGGCATTGAGTATATAGTATTACCAATCCAAATACTCGATTCAACCATTCCACTGAGCCAACTACAATGATGTGCTGGTAAATATAACAACAGGCTCTCCAAAAAGAAGGATAAACTTGTTAAGTTTAAATCTGCATTATTAACATTTTCTCGATCACTTTCATAAATCTAGAAATCAACAAGACAAAAAAATCAATCCCTGATTTGTAGCATTTGAAGATTTCTGAGTTGTATATGCTCCCACAGAAATTTAATAATTCGCTCTCAGGAGCCAGTTTGGTCTGGTTCCATCACATCAACCCACTACTTTCTTGGAGAATGGGGTGAGATGAGAAGCCTGATATTGCCTACCCCTATCAAAAGATAAAAAAATAGGCATCCCAGCCAACTAGTGCTTCCTTCATCTCCTCCCACCCTCTTCTCTATTATTCAGCTATTGCCTGTTGAGGCTAAAAACAAACCAACAAAATCCTTTCTCTGCTACTCTTCCACTCTTTCATCCCTATTTATCTTAATCTTTACCTTCCCCATCCCAGTCCCTATCTATCTCTGCCTTCCTTTTTCTTACATTGTGCCTCCTGGAGAAGACTCATTCCAGCATTTAGTTAACAAACTTTCCTTCATCTTCTACGTCTTCCTTTCATACTACTTTATGGAAACTTGGTTTCCTCCAAAAGACAAGACATTCTTGGCTTCCCTCAGTATTTCTGGCTCCTCTCATTCTTCCAAAACCTCTGAGCAAGGAAGAGAAGGAAGCCTACTCTTTCCTTCTCATGAGAACTTGGAGAACCATTCTCTGGCATTATCTCTCAGCAGCTTCTTCTTTGTGGTATGGGACATTTGTCTAAATCATTCTTATTGCAGTCACAGACTGGCCTCTAGTTCATTCTCTAACGTTTCCAAGAAGTTTAGTATAGTAGGACTTCATTTTGCACAACTAATACATTCCAAGACCCTTTGGGTAAGTTGAAAATGGGACATAAGAGTGAATGCCATTATTTTATAAGTATTTCTTGTATGACACACCTAGGCATTTTATGGCTTTTTTAGATTTATCAGGCATCACTACTCTTGTACTTTGGGGCCATTATTAATAACTAAATAGTGTTAATGAAACAAAGAGAAGCACCGCTTTGACACAGACATGGCTTTTCATAGGCAATGTGGGAGCTAATGTTTGGTGCAAAACAATAATTATTACAAACCATCTATTCTTAAGTTCTCTAATGCCAACCTTCCACCACTCCCTCTCAGCAGAACTCTAGACCCTATTTTACTGAGATAAATCCATCTGCTGTAAGGACATGGCAGCTTTTGATATTATCGGATATCTTTTCCCTCATTGATACTCTCCTTTGGATTATAGTGGCATAACTTACTCCTTGTTCTCCTACCTGACTAACCATTACTTCTCAGTTTTCTATGGTTATTTTTAAAATTATCACATATATATATAACATAATAGCTAAATAACAATAATGCAATATATATTATTTGTTAGAACTATGTAAAATTATAATTAATATGTTTATCCAAGAGAAACAAATTCTCACATTAGCCACATCCAAAAATCTGCTTCATTATTTTCTCTCCCTTTCTCCACATCTTTTTCCTTCCCTCTCACCTCTTTCCCCTCCCTGAGAAGGCAGACAATATGATACAGGCCATTCTTCTTAAAGATGGTTATTCTCTAAGACTGTTTTAGGACTACCCTTCTTTCTCTAACTCTCGGTAATCTTTGCTGCTTCCATGACTATCATCTCTACATAGACGCCTTTCAAATCTGTATATATAACTTTAATGTCTCTCCTTAGCTTCAGTTCCCACCTCACTTTGACTAGTCTGTTGAAATTCTCTACCTGAATGTCCCATCAGTATCTCAAATTCAACATACTAGAAACAGAATTCATTGTTGCTCTCTTATTCCATCCCTCCTTCAAAATTTCTGTTTCTATTGCAGGCACATCAGCTCCTTTCTAGACACCTAGATACCAAATCTTGGAGTCATTTTGGACTATTTTTTCTCCTTTAAATTCCATATCTATTGAAATGTCAATTATCTCTTTAAAGATATCTCCAAAGTATCTCTCACATCCATCTTCTCTCTAGTCACACATGGACACCACCCTAGTTTTGGTCCTCATCATCTCTTGCCTGAACTTTTACCAAACAAATTTTTTTCATACCAAATACTCATATGCTGGGGCTTTAAAACATGCTTTGCTTTTTTAGTTTGCTCTTTCTAGTCTGGATGTCTTTCTTCTTATCTTCCCTTAGTAGAAGAAAAAGAAGACAAGTATTTTTACCTTCTCCTTGTCATGTGAAGCCATGGCACCTGCCTTCTGAGAGAGAAATGATTCAAGGCACCTAGGTTCTCTATCTCAATGCATGGATCTCATCCACACTATGATTATGGAATGAGTTGTGAATTAGGTTCTATTTCCCCATGATGTCTTTGTTCTAATTTTCATCATATCTTGACCAGGATAAATTCATAGTCAAGAAACTCTGGATTGTGAAGATGGCTTCAGTTTTGTTATTCACATCTCATTAATACCCTCAGTTGCTTCTGCCTCTTTGATTAGAACAAAAAAAAACCCTTTCTCCCACAGCTTTTCTTTATAGTGGTTCAAAATTTTATATACTTCTTCATCTGTCACAAGTTGCTCTTCGTGCTTTCTACTCCACCATCATCTTCATCATGCCCCTACTTGGGACCCTCTGGCACTCTGAGTCCCTTTCAGCTTCCCTCAGGGATATTTTGATTTGAATTTCTTAACATTAATGATTTGTAGCATTCTTTCACATGGTTGTTAATTGCAATTCTTCATTTCAGAATGCTTTACCAATATCCTTTGATCATTTCTCTATTGAGAACAAAATGATCTGTATAAATTGCATTGAAATTATTGTATTGTATTGTATATATTTTGTATATAATATTGTATATAATTTGCATTATATATAAATGCATAATAAATTGAATTGTGCAAACATTGTTTATAAGAGAATATTTCCAGTAGATTATTCCTATATGAATCAATAAAATAGTAACCTGGATCTGAAAAACTGAGAATAAGATCTCTAACCATGGTTATCTCATCACAACTCTGTAGTTTTGTTGGATCCACTGGATTTATCTTAATTTACTTCATCTCTGGTTAGCTTAAACAGTTTAACCAAGTTATAAGTTGTACCACCAGGGCTATGAAAAATGCAGGTTTGATCTTCTGGGAAGAATTCTTCATCTTCTAGCTAACACTTACGTGTTTATAATGTTTGCCACACTGCTAAATACTTGTGCTCATCTGCTTTAATAAAAAATTATATATTTTTGTAAAAACAAAAAAGAACAATGAGTGATATTTTATATTGATATCATTTACATCCTGGACTAGTTCAGAAGTCAACTGCAGTAATTATCCTGCTTTGCCACTGGATGGCGACCTCGTATTGAGTCTGCTTTATGTAGACATCCCTTTTAAAAGCTATCCAGAGTCACATTCTCATTAAGAACAACTCTGAATCAGCAAAGCATGAAATGCTGCAAATAGCTCTTAATATATATAATTACATTCTAGGAATCTAAGGGCCATTGGGTTCCTCTCTGTCCTCTTATTTCTATTCCTTTGGTTTACAATCTACTAGCAAACAATTAAACTTTAAAACTCCTTGATTTGAAAATGTATTGCCCAAAGCCCTGATTTTCTTGCCTTTTGAGATAAAAACTTCACAACTGTTTCTCAGTAAAAGCCAAGTCCCTACCTATTCATGCTAACTAATGAATATAATCATAAATTTAGAGCTAGAAAACACCTTAAAAGCAGAGGCGATGGCTTTCTGGTTCTTATCCGTACACTGATATCGTTTATTAAATGCCACTATTTGCTTTGAGGATGCATCTACGACATTTTATTGCTTTTAGGTAAATGGATGATAATGAAGAGATCATGAGACGCGTACGTTTTCAGCCCTAAGTGACCATTATCGTTAATGTTTTTGACTCCATTCCTCCCAAGGATTCCCTGCACGTCTGATAGTCTGTGCCTTTCTAGTGTCATCCTCTCGGTAAGAGGTGAGCAATGTGATCCTTAAAAACAGCTGCTCAGACACCTGGGGGCTGCTGAATACACTGCTACGTCCAATGGGAAGAGTCTAAGGAGCCTGGGAGCTCAGGCGGTTGGCAAGGGTGGCCTCAGTGGAATTTAGGATTTGACTCTCCCACATAGCGGGGAAAAGCCATTTATAGTGTCTTTGAGTTTATGAGTGTAAAACCTGCAACTGTCTTTTTTGTGCATGTTGCATCAGCAGGGACTGTTTTTCTGTTTTCTTAATCTGAGCATTTTAAAGTAAAGTGTATTATTTAGAATTAGAGATGTAATACTTAGTATTACGTGCAAATTGCAAATTGCATAAAACTGCTTCTCTTGGTGCTTAGAGTAATGCACATCTGGGGCACCCCGCAATGATGGCCAGGCAGAGTATTCACATGGCAAGGTTTAAAAAACTCATATTTAAGCAAAATACAACTGAGGCCCTTAATAGATGCTTGTTGGATTGAATCACATTCATTTTGAAGTGGGCCCATTGAAGTGTACGGTATTCACCCAGAGAGCTATCAGTACACTTCTTTAATGCCCGAAGAAACTGATGTTGAAAGAATGCAGAACAGCATTCTAAAAATGACTGTTTAGTATGAACTTTGTTTCATAAAAGAATAAAGAAACGTTAAATCACTTAAATTTGAGTGCGCGTCTTAGGGACAGACTACAGCCATAGGACATGGGTTTGATTCTCATTTGTACCATTTTCTCTCGACACAGAGACTACATATATACGTCTATGCATGTGTGTATTTGTAGTGTGTTGGGGTGTGTAAATAATTTGTATTATATATGTATAATTTTTACAATATATATTTGTAGTGTGTTGGTATATGTATATAGTTGTTGATCCTGTAAGAATGTGAAACTGGATAATATATGAAATTCAAGATAAAATATCATCCAAGGAAAAAATATATGTATGTACATATTATATACATACATAGACTATACATACACATGAATGTCTATATTTATACTGTATACACACACATATATATATGTGTATATTTTACATATATGTGTGTGTATACATTAGCCCTGGAAGACTCCAAGTCTGTCACTTTATTCACTTTTCACCTCGTCAAACTGATTTCTAAAAATCAATTTAGACGTTAAAACTGAGAAGATATTGACTAACATATCCAATTCGATACCTGTGTGACCTTGGATAAGTCACCTCTCTGAACCAATGCTGCTATGATTAACTCCATTAGGGAGGAGAGATTTGACCATCTTGACCCAGGGCTCACACTTCTTTCATCACAGTCCAGGTCAGATGTCCTTCCAGTTCTAAGCCAACGTTTCTACGGCAATGGCTGACTCCCCTTGGGAGGAGAGATCAGACCCATCTTGGCCCAGGCCTCGTACCTCTTTCTTTCAGCACAATCCAGGTCCAATACTGCTGAGCCATTGCGATGCTGACAGAGCTCTGGCAGACGCTGCATCTCCTGGGCACGGCCCGGACATTGTCCAGCGCACTGAAATGGAAGAATAAACAATGTCCTAAAAAGGTAAAAGCAGGGTTCACTTTCCATTCGCTGTTTGTGCTGGGTTTAGATGCACAAGACAGGATTCAAATTATACAAGGTTCACTGGGTTTTCTATGAGATCAGCAGTGTCAACACATTATAGTTATCCCAATTTCCCCTTCTGTGTGGAGAAAAGTAATTGGCCACAAATATCCAATGTACAAATGTATAAATGTGCAGGGCGTGCTCTTAATTGTGCAGCTTTGAATTGGTGGGGAAAGAGAAAGACTGGATGAAAATTCTCCCATACAAAAGTACTGTGGCATCCCCTTAGAGGGGTGGATATAAACGACCAAAAAAATAAAAAAATATATTTATGTATATGTGTGGTGTGGATCTATGTATGCACTTATGTTCCAGGACTTGTATGCACCTGCATATATACAATAAACACAGGTGCAAGTGTATTATGTGTCTTATAAGTATATACAGTAGGATCTTGTCTTATGCAAGCAGCATTGGAGAATTCAGGTATACACGTTGGCAATTCAAAATAAAAACAGAAAAAACCTGTAAAATGAAAATTTTTAATTTTGCTCTCTTTTCCCAAGTGGAATAAAGTCTTGCAGCTGTATGCCCAAACCTGCTCTCCTCACTCTGAGAAATCTTGGTGAGTCATGACATTGTTTTGCACCGAACATTAGTTCCCATATCAGTCTTTGGAGTTCTCACTTGTAACAAATCGTGTTCTTGTCAGAACAATGCTGCTCTTTGTTTTTGTTAACACTATTTAGTTATTAATATTGGCTCCAAACGTACAAGAGTAGCGATGCTTGTAGCTCTGATAAACCTAAGAGAAGTCACAAAGTGCCTAGATATGTCGGTATGAGAACATTTGATTAAATAATAGGGTTTGTTATTATGTGTGATTTTTAACTTATGCGAAAGGTCCTGGAACATATTAGTCTTGTAAAATGAGGTCTTACTGTATATTCCATAATAAAGAGATATTTATGTGACATACATGATTTATGTGCACATATTTATATATACCCCCCACACATATATTTATACCACTCACTCAAAGCACACATGTGTGGATGTGGATGTGTATTCCCATGCATATGTGTGTCTATGAGCCCTGGAAGACTCCACGTCCAACATTCTTTCATTTTTCATTTTGTCACATTGATTTCTAAAGATAAATTCAAACCTTAAAAATTCAACAGACGTTGATTAGACATTCATCTGTGCAGAACACAGGGCTAGCAATATGAATCTTCAGGTCAGAAAATTCAATTCGTTACACAAACTCGATTTTCTTCCAGTGTTCACCAGATGCAAAGTCATGAGAGAATGAATGCATTACCTGGCTCCCTAGCTGGACTGCCCATTCCCCACAAGCTTGACCCCAACAACGTTTTCTTCCCAAAGGTCGATCTTTATGGGCACAAGCATTTGGAGACATCGTCTGCACGATGCCGCTGGCTTTGACCCGTTCACAGGTTATCTGCCGATGGCGAAATCCATTACCACAAGACACAGAACATTCTGACCAGTTACTTGCCAGCCACCTAGGGGATATAGGATGAAACATGTTAGCATAGAGGCAAGGGATGTGCTAGGGACACAGAATGAAAGATTACTCTTTCAGAAGAAAAAAAAGGAGTCAAGAAATTAATTTCACTTCAAGACATGCTGAATGAACATTTAATGAATACATGGTATTGTGCTAGGGACTTAAGGAGATATAATGACAATTAAGGTACTGGTTCTCACCATCAAGGAATTTCTAATCTAGTAAGAGAGACAAAGTATGTACAAAAATAACCATGAAGCAAAATACTCAGGGATCCTGTACAAATGGGAACTGTGTCAATGGAGACTGCCAATAAATACATTAAGAACTTTAATGGATAAATTCTCTGGATGTGCCCAAGAAACAGGGAAATTAAGTGACGTGGTCACGCTGCTAATAAATGCAAATAAGTGACAAGGTTACATTGCTAATAAATGCCAGAAATGGGATTTGAGCTCAGGTCTTCCTGCCTACAAATAAGTCCAACACTCTATGGCTTTCTCTAGATTATTAAAAAATAGAATAGAATGGTACATTTTTAATAGAGAAAGTAAGATCACTCCAGATAAGAATTATAGAAGAGGTAACATTTAGAAAAACTAGTTCTTGAAAGACAGAAAGGATGTCAATTTTTTAGACAAAATGGGATAATAAATAATGTAAATAAAAATGTGAGTATGTTCAGGAAACTATAAAGAATTCTATTTGACTAGAAATAGAGATAGGTGTAAAGGGAAATTCAGTAGTAGGGAATAAAGCTGGTAAGGGAGGTAGATTGGGGCCAAAGAGTAGAGGGACTTGAGTGGCAAGGAAAGAGTATGGCCTTTAATCTAGTTGATAATGGGGAGCCATTAGAATTACAAGCAGTGTTCTGTGTAGATCTGAACAGAAAGAAGATTAATCTGGCAAGAGTGTACAACACTGGTTGGAGTACATATGGGAGGAAACAAAGCTAGGAAGATATTTAGCAACCTAGCACAGTAGTCTAGTTGAGAAACAAAGTCTTGAACTACAGTACTACCAATAGACATGGATGGATACAAAAGATTCAAAAAGACTATTGTCTATTGCTGGTTAGATTTGTGTGAAAAATCCTTCCAGCTGGGAAGGTCCTGACCAGCCTGGTCAGCTCTAACACACAAAGAGGAATTCCCCCAGGAAAGTCTAAATCAAATCATGTCAACTAGCATTTATTAAA
Organism: Monodelphis domestica; assembly: GCF_027887165.1. Taxonomy (NCBI): domain Eukaryota; kingdom Metazoa; phylum Chordata; class Mammalia; order Didelphimorphia; family Didelphidae; genus Monodelphis; species Monodelphis domestica. The sequence goes on along the minus strand of NC_077227.1, from coordinate 119,261,036 downwards.
TGCCTCCTAAGATCCAGGTATTGTGTTAAGCCCTGGAAATTAAAAAAAAAATAAAAAGGGTTACAAGCAGTTCCTGCTTCTAAGAGACTTACAGTCTAATGGGTGAAACAACTTGTAAACAAATAGGCATAATAAAATACATACATATATGTATATTGGCAGTTGTCATGACTTTTGTCTTGCCACTGGTCTTGGATAACTCTGGAAGAGTGAGGCTGGCAACTTTTTGTAACTTCCATTTACATCTAATTTACATGTAAGTCAAGACATAATTCTCATGATCTCATTGGTCCTTGTTGAAAACATAGGACAAACAACAACACTACACACACACACACAGTATAAATTGGTGTTGGAAGGAACTAGAATTAAGAATTAGGAAAAGCTTCTTGTAGAAGGTAGGATTTTACCTGAGACTTGAAAGAAGGTAGAGAAGCCTAAAGGCAGAGATGAGGAGGAAAAGAATGCCAGGTTTGGGGGGGAAATGAGGGGAAATGCCTAATCAGGAGAGGGAGTGTCTTGTTCATGGAATGGCAAGGAGGATGGATCACAGAGTAGGTACCTGGGGAGGAAGAACAAGACTGGAAAGGTTGGAAAGAGCTTTAAGGATATTTAGGAGATGCCATTTTAATAGGTTACTGTATGGGTTACTGTATCATGTTTTAAATGCATCTTTTAGTAAAAGATGAGCATTAAGATATTTGATCTTTCTTAGTGAGGGGAATTTTCTACCAGCTTTATCTTAGAATATGGAAACTTGGGGGAATGGGTGGAAGTATGAGTGTTCATGAACTCAGAGTAAACAAAGATTGAAGAAGGAGGCACAGTATAGGGGAAAAAAGCAATGATGACTCAGAATTTGTGAATTAGAGCTGACTTTTCAATGATCTATTTGGTTTTAGGAAAGTAGCTTTACTTTTATAGATTTACTCTATTAAATTTTTTTTCTAACTGTAAAAAACACTAAACAAATGAATATTCTTATATGTGGAGTAGAATAGAAAAAAAGCATTATATATGAAACTGCAGATCTTTATGAGGTACAGACTTTCTTTTTAATTGTGTAATTCAATTTAATCTCTAGCTTTCAAAGTTGCACCACTTGTCTGTGATTCTTTCTAGCCTTCCTTGTGTCCTCTCTTGTATGTTTTTTAAAAGGCTTTTTAAAAACTTGTTTGTTACATTAAATTTCCCATGTATCTCTCCTTTAAAAATTTTTTTTGGAAGGGGGAGCTACTTCATCCATAGCCTCCATATCCTTTCCACCCCACTTCATTTGGGAATATATAAAAAAGAAGCCCTCGTAACAAAATAGCCTAGTCAAGCAAAACACATTCCTACATTAGTGGTGTCTGATAAGAGTTTATCAAGGTTTCAACAAAGCATTTGATGAAGTCTCTCATGTTAATCTTCTGGAAAAGACAGAGAGATATGAATTAGATGATAATACAATTGGGTAGATTCAAAACCACTTGAATTATGGACCCAAAGAGTAGCTATTAATGATTTCTTGTCACCTTTGATGAAAATCTCTAGAGGAGAGTTCCAGGGTTCTATATATGATCCCTGTTCAACATTTTTATCAGTGACCCAGATAAAGTCATAAATCACATGCTAAACATTTGACAATGAGACAATGAGAGTAAGGATAAATAAAAACAGTAGAACAAAATCAGGACCCCAACTTATTTTTCCAAGCTAGAATTTTGGGTCTTTTAAAAATAAGATAAAAATTTAAGGTATACTCCAAAAAAGTAAACTTCACAAATTCAAGATGAAGAAGTTGTGGACAATTGACAATTTTTCTGAAATTGATTAAGATGTTTTCTAATGATTAGGCTTAATGATTTTAAAAAGCTTGACCAGATGCTAATATGAATCAAGAACATGACAGGATAGCTCCCCAAAAAACCCCAAATGGAATATTAGGATGCAATGAGAGAGCCTATGGAAATTAGATAGAAGCTGTGCTCAGTGTCAAGAAGACACTTCTCTTTGAGTTTAAATCTATTCCTCAGACACTAGTTTTGTGATCGTGGGTAAGTTAGTTAATCCTATTTGTCTCAGTTTCTTCATTGTAAAATGAGCTGTAGAAGGAAACGGCAAATCACTTTGGTATCTTTGCCAAGAAAATTCCAAATGGGGTCACAAAGAGATGGCCATGATTGAAAAAAAAATGCTTATATAGTTAGACTTCACCTGAAGTACTGTGTCAGGGGGATCTGTGCATTACCTTTTATGGAGGAACTTGATGAGATGGACAGCTTCCAGGGAAGGTTGCTACGATGATGAGGAAGCTTGAGGCCACCCTATATAGGGAGCAGCTGAAGGAACTGGGGGTGGAGGGCTTAGTCTAGAGAAGAGAAGATCTAGGAGGTCATGATAATATCTGGAGGACAATAAATTGGGGGGAAAAGATTCCATGTGTTGGGGTTTGGGGTGTGTGTATGTGTGTGTGTGTGTGTGTGTGTGTGTGTGTGTGTGTGTGTGTGTGTGTGTGGTTCCAGGGACCAGAAGATGAAACGGGGAAAAGCTGAAAAAGAGGTAAATAATAGCTTGAATTAAGGAAATTTTTCCTTAAGTGGCAAGGGCTTCAGGAGGCAGTAGGTATCCCCTTAGTGGAAGCCACCAAGCAAAGGCTGAAGGGTGAGTTTTCAGGGATGCTATAGAAGGGATTCTGGTTCAGATATATTTTGGACTAGATTTCATCTATGGTCCTTCCCAACTCTGAGATGATCTGATCAGTAGAGTGGGAACAGCGAAGAGACAAAAGATCAGGAGACTCAAGGAGGGCAGATCAAGATTTGTTGAAATGGTTCACTCTAGGAACAAGATGGTTAATGGTGAGAAGTGAAGGCAGAAGTGTGTGTGTGGGGGGACTCAGTTCACTGAGAAATAAAAATGCTGAGATTTTCCTTTTCTATTTGAAAGTTCCTGAGCTGATGCCCACTTTAACATTCTAAAGTGTTCTGTCAGTGATCAAATTGCCTGCTAATTTCATACTTAAATTTAGTTTAGATTCATATTCTTTACATTGTGCTTTGGAGTTCACTGGTAAGTCAGGCTTCCTGAAGAGGCTTTTTAAAAGAAAGAGTGAAAGCTAGAGACTACCAAGACCACAAGAGTGAATGCACCTTGCAGGGCAGTCGCGCCTGTTGCAGGGCTGGACCAGATTCTGTGGCTTCTGGAGAGGATCACAAAAGGTCTCGCTGACTTTTTGTCTTTTTGTCGTCAGGCACTGGGGTCTCTGAACACGACTTCCCAGGTTGCCACAGGTAGCAGAGCAATGTGTCCATTCACCAGGCTCCCAATTATATTCTGTTGAAAGAAAAGAAAAAGAAACATTGCCACAGACTCAACTTAAAAACAGTGACTAGGGGCTCAATATGCTTTGGTTTACAGCCATTTGGGGGCCTGATTTTTTTTCCTATCAGTCTCCTTTATACAACAGGATCTTAAGGATATATAAAAGAAAGACATCTCCCCTACTGTTCCCCCTCAAAAATGCAATGGGCTATTTTAAATATTCTCCTTCCCCTGCTTTCATGTATCTAAAGAGTCAGGTGCAGAAGCCAAATGGGGCCCACTGGAAGACGTCCATGTTCTGTTACCACAGAATGGGAAAGAGGGACTGTGGTGAGCCAACCAGATGTCCCAGAAAAATCCCAGAAGGTGTAGCTATTAACCACTGGACCTCCTACTCAGATATCTTGTCAGAACACAGGAAGGGAGACAACCAGAGAGTTGAAACTTCTGTTAAAGCCACTGTCCTGGGAAGGGATTTGGAGGCAAATCCCATCTTCCTAGCCAGCAGCTCTCAGGATTTTAAGCATTGGACAACAAGACTCTGGGTTGGCTAAAACCCATTAAATCAACAGAGAGAATCTGGCTTGTGAGGGGGCAATAGATATTAATGAGGCCTCAAAAGCATACAGAATTTTGGGGAAACTTCTAGCTCTATACAAACATGCAGCATGAATCCATTAAAAATAACTTCTATAAATCAAGGATATAATTCTTAACAGTAATCCTAAAGACACAGGCATAAGCATTTCTACAAATAGGATGGAATGAGATCATCTCTTCTCAGGCCAGCTGGGCCTACCTTGCTTGACACAAGGCCACACAGGTTTCCCAGATCCAAACCAAACTCAGAAAGAGGGAAAGGACGAAAAAACAGGAGATGGAAGGAAAGGTTACTGCTTGGTCTTTATTCCAGAAAGGGGAGAAAGAGATATGGGAAGATGGAGGGACGTTGCTAGGGGCTCTTCTGCTTCTCAGAAGAGAGGTGGAGCAGCGTGCACAAGGAGGGGAGAGAATGCTGAAAGGACTGGTCTAAAGTCCTCTATCTACATCCTCAAATTCTTTCCACTCTTTCAGGACTAGCCAGGCCATGCTTAGTTACTTTTCTAGTAGATTACACCCTACTCCTCATCCTCTTGAGAATTAGAAACAAAATTATCCTTTGTGAATTGTTCTGTGATCTGAAGAATATTGGAGGGGTGGTGTACCTCAGAAGCAAAGGGATCCAACATGTCAATAATAGAAAATTTCTTCCTTAATATGGTCACATGAGTTACTGTTGTCACTCCATGCCTAATCCCATATCTCTTCCCAGGACTACCATTCTGGCCATAGCCAAGTGGGGTCAGTCAATGAGTGTGTCAATTATCCAGAATTTGTAAAGTTCTTTCTATGTGCCAACATGGCAGGCACTGTGCTAAACACTAGAGATACAAGAAAGGCAAAACTTGGTCCCTTTCCTCAAGGAACTCACTATTTAATGAGGCAGGCAACATGCAAATGACTATATATATATATATATATGTATATATATATATATTTGTGTGTGTGTGAGAATGAGGTAATTGAAGGGAATTGGAAGTGGTTAACTGGGAAATGAGTGAATCACACTGACTCTATCGTGTGTCTCAGTTCTATAGCTCACTCAATTCCCTTTCTATTCAGTTATGGGTCTAGTCCAAAATCTATCTTGTAAGAAAAACTTATTCAATTGTGTAATTTGGGAGGAAACCTTATTGATTATTTGAATATAACCCTGTGTGGCTGAGAAACTGACACCTCTACCTCCTGCTTAGAGACCCTCAGCTAAGGACCCAGGTTATGCTGATCAGAAACCCAGTCCGATCCAAAGATGGATGCAAGGAATTTTCTCACAACTGTACATCTTCAAGAAACCCTGTATCCTATCCATGGTCCCCTACTGATCATCGGTCATTGTTTCCATGTTTCCTTGATTGTTCACAGATTTTTTTGGGTGGGGAATTGGGACATTTTCTGAATTCAAGGAAATATCTTTGTTCATTCTCCCCCTCCCAACTTTGATTTCTATCATCTTTCATTCATTTAGAAATCAGGTGATCCTAATGTTGTATTGTTACTTTTAATTAATTGGCCTTATTTGAAAAATTGTTTTTAATGTATAAAAGTCTATCTCCCTCCATATTCAGTGTCTAGCCCTAAACTGAGGAAGGTGGCCTGGCCCTGATTTGTTAGACAATTGGCATGCACTTAAAAAGTTGAAGTAGAAGCTTGAACCTTTGTTTCCTTGGTCATTTTTTTTCAACATTTGCCCTTTATACACACGTATTGGATGCAATCTCAAAAGGAAAGGCTTCTTGCAGAAAGCAGAATTTGAGCTGAGACTTGAAGGAATCCAGGGAAGCCAAGAGGCAAGGACAAGGATTACATAAAGCATAGGGGACAGTCAATGAAAAGGTAGTGGATCAGGAGGGTGTTATGTGAAATAAATATCACAAACGCCAGTGTCACTGGATTAGAGTTCATGGAAAGAAGTCAGAGTATAAAAAAGATTAGAGAAGTAAGAAGGGACAAAGTTGTGGAAGGCTTAAAACCCAAACAGATAACTTGATCTTGGAGGTTATGGGAAGCCACTAGGGTTTAATGAGTTAGAATGACATGGTCAAAACTGAACTTTAGAAAGATCATTTTGGCATTTGATTGGAGAATGCATTGGAGTAGGGAGAGACTTGAGACAGGAACACTAACCAGAAGACTACTGAAATAGTCCAGGCATGAGGAACTGAGGAACTGCCAAGAAGTTAGAAGGTAAGGATATATCATTTGACAATGACTATATTGCAGAGGTAGGGTTATTTTGGGATCTATAGGAATAATTAAGTGGAATCAATCAATATCTTGAAGAAAAACTCACCACCATAGTCAGAGAAGAAAGAAACAGACAACCCATAGAACTTATAAATCCTAATGAAGTAGGTTAAAGGATTCCCAACTTCCCTTAGGAAGCAATGTATTTCTTGAAACTCAGTGACTTCAATATTATGACCGAGCACAGAGCAAGAAAAGAGTAAATATTCTTTTTTAATATATGGTTCAGGATTAAGAAAGGAAAGAGAATAAACCCTTGTAGAACACTGAGAGGGCTCATGTCTGCATGTTATATTCAAGAATGAAACGAATTGGATAGAATTCAAGCTCCTTGAGGGAAGGGGTTATTTTACTTTCATCTTTGTAAACCAGGTGCCTAGCACAGTGCCTGGAATATAGTAAGTATCTAAGTGGAGATGGGGGTGTGAGAACTTGCTGAATCCTTTTCAAAACATCACCCATCCCCACTATTTTATCCCAATATTGTGATGTCATTGGTCCACTTTGACAACAAAGGATGAACAACAAGAAGGCATAATTATTGAATGGCTGATTGAAGAGGATCAGGAGATTCTAATATTTGGAAAGTATCATTTTATAGCATAAAAAGTGAAACTGACTAACTTAAGTAGGAAAGGACTCAGTACTGACTAATACAGAAGTATGTTTTGCATGATAATACCTATATAATCAAGATCATTTATTTATCCTCTCTGAGAGGAGGGGAGAGAAGGGAGAGAGACAATTCATATCTTAAAATTTCAGAAAATGTATGTTGAAAATTGTTATTACATGTCTCTGAAAAATATCTCTGAATTTAAAACAACTGGTTAAATCCTGGACATGAAGAATCATCTGTTAAGACCAGGAACTGCTGATGAACATTAGAAAGAATGTGAGGAAGAGGACATTGCATCAAGGCCAAAGCACCATAAGCAATAAGTTAGAGAGAAAGCTAGATGAAATACTATTAGTTCATATTTTAAATATTTTAAGGTTTGATAAGATAACTCCAGGACAGAAGTACGAGAAGAAAACTGTCTAAAAATTTTCCTTTGTTGGGGATATTCAAGCTTCATTTAGACCCAGAAAAAAGACCCAGAGATGGACAACTGGGTAGGCCAGTTGACAGAGAGCCAAGTCTGGTGTTAGAAAGACCCAAGTACGAATCTGGCTTCAGATACTTCCTAGCAATAAGGAACAAGTCACTTAACCTCAAATGCTTAGCCCTTACCACTCTTTTATCTTGGAATCCATATTTAGTATGCAAGGTAAAGGTTTTTGTTTTTTTTAAGCTCCAGAGAAATGCTCTGCCTGGGGGGATTTTATTAAAAATTTATCATATCCATTTTTTAATGATATGCCACAGAATACATATTCTCTCCACCCATCTCAAACTAACAGACTTTTGTAATGATGAATACAGTGTTTCTATGTGCTTATGCATGTTTATGTATGAAATCACATTTATATACATGTATTCAAACTAAGAAAGTATCTTACACATATTTTTAGACTGATAAAGTCTGTAAGCTAGTAGCTCTATGCTGGCTAAAGAAAAATCAGAATGACTGTCCATGGTGACTGGTGTTAACCTCCTTTCAAAACCTGTGAATTAACAAGCACTGATTAAACACCTACCACATGCCTGACATTGTGTTAGGCACTGGGGACTGAAAGACAGCTCCTAGCCAAAAAGAGCTTACACTATTTTATAGGGCTCATTATGACATCATAATTTCATAAAATGAGAGTTTAGTTGGAGGAAGAAAGGTCATATATTTAGGTTGACTCCAGTTATCCAGAGACACAATTCAATTTCAATCTTACATTTGTCAGATCAGCCCATCCATTCCTAATCTAAATGACAAATTTTGGGTCTTAAAGTGCATAAATAATCTCGCCATTGAGGCTATTGAGCAAAATGAAGTGAAAAATGGAGGATTTTCTTTAGAAATTAGATGCTAATCACTTCCAATAATTATAGCTGTTATAGTTAGTCACCATTCCAAATGATTTTTCCCTTCTCTTCTGACACTTGGTAACAGATGAGGTACTACATGATGTTGACAGATTTTTATGTGATCATAGAAGGAGCCAGAATTTAGCTGTAATAACCAAAAATAATTGATAGCTACCAGCTGTGTCCACAGTCTCCCTCAGACAGCACATAATGAATTCTTTCGCTTATTGTTTTTCAGGCTTTCCTTCTTAGTTCTGGGGTTTTTGTTTTAAACTGCACAAAAGGCTATTTGCAAAGTAGAAATGGTTAAATTTATTGACTGTCACTGTGGCCTGGAGATCATGTTTATTTAAGTAAAGTGGCACCTGGGCTCTAGCAGAGCAATCCCCTTGCTTTGCCCACTTTCAGTGAGGCCCTCTCTGGTTTCCTCATCTCTTAAAAAATTCCTAAATGATGAGCCATTTGAGGAGAGTTCATCATGATACGTATTAATACCTCAAGCAATTTATTAAAATTATCCATCAATAAAGTATTGCAATAGGAATCTGGAGATCTTTGCATCCTAGCTGTTTGTCTTTAAGGCACTGGAGTGGAAGCAGTGAGAACTTGCAACGATTCCAGGATTGGACTTCTAGGTGGACTAGGTTTTTGGCTTTTGGTTTTTGGTTTTTGTGAGGGAAGGAGAACAGAGGGTGTAGTGTGAAGGGGAAGGAGGCAGCTATTTGAAGGAGGCAAGCTCCCTGATTAAAATCATCTACCCAACACATTCTATCAAATGAAGGTTAATTGGGATCAACAAGTCTAGGGCATTAGCTCCATCTATCATGCTCACTTTAGCGTCATAGTTGCTATAATCAGATCAATACCTACTTGAAAAGTCTCAATGAAGGGAGTTGTTTTTGAGGTGTGAGTGAGAAGGCTGAAGTGTTGCTTGCTCCAGTTGACAATGTGTCTTGGGGTTGGACTGAGTTCAGAGCTCAGTGATTATTACTAAAGGGATGGGGGAGGGTGTGTGTCCATGTGGTGGTGGAAGGGATGACAAGAAGGGAGCACTGCTGACAGCAAGAATTTAGGCATCATCACCAGGATAGCTGGAGCAAGGGTCCAAGACACTGAAGAATGAGAAACTTAAAAAGAATAGGAGAGGGAAAGAAGGGGAGCTTGCAGAGCTCCAATGTGGTAAGTTTTTATTCAGTGTACTTCTGCATGATTTTTTCTTTTCTATCCTGGTCAAAAGGACTGGAACACTGTGGCTTTGGAGCTTGAACACCAATGAGAGAAGGATAGAAAGAGTAGGCACTGGAGTTCTATGCCAGCTTGGATTAGTTCCATTCTTATATCATCTTCCTCTCATTCATTTTCACTCTAACTCCATCTTCATTATGGAGACAGATTTTCCAGGGATCTCAATGATTGTCAAGGTTTCCCAACTCAATCTTCTCTTTTATTTGGAAAAGATGGTAGGGATGAAAAAGAAGGGCCCCTTTCAGAAGTGTTGGGGTGGGAAATATCTACCTCACTGGGGTAGTAGGCACAAGTTTGGACAAGTTGGAACATAGTTGTGTGTTTTCTTCTTTTGGTAAATGGCTCCTAAAGGAATATCTTAGCTATTAAGGACAGCTTCAGAATTCAGGTTTATGAAAGCAGACTGCTGAAAACTACTGTGTTCTGGAGCACTTTACCAGTATATGACCAACAGGCATCATTAGAGAGAACCATGGCACTAACAATAGGGTATTTTTAACCCTTTGATTTAAAGCAGTCACAGAATAAAATAAGATATTCTTATCATTTAAAAGTTCCTAGGTACTAATAGAAATATGTGTCTGAGATTCTGAGGTTTTCTAGAGAATAGTAGGTGGCCATCTTCACATGGGTAAAACAGAGAAATGAAATTCACAAATGATCTAGAATCTTGGGGGCAGCTAGGTGACTCAGTGAGTTGAGAGCCAGGCCCAGAGATGGTCCTAGGTTTAAATCTGGTCTCAGACACTTGCTAACTGGTTGACCCTGGGCAAGTCTCTTAAGCCCTATTGCCTAGCCCTTGTCACTCTGTTGCTGCCTTGGAACCAATATTTACTATTGATTCTAAAATCTATGCCATCCAGCTAGTAATTGGTACAATAGAGACTTGAAATGATGTCTTCTGACTATATTCAGAGAAGAGAATAAAGATACTCATAAATCTCCCACTTGGGTTATCAGTAACTGAATAATAGTAAAAAACTGACAGTCTGTGGTGAAAAAAAAAACAATGAATAAAAGAAGTAAGAGAAATAACAGGACATACATTTTTATAGAAAACGTTCCATGCTGATATTTCCCTAAGCAGAAAATGGCTTTGTCATTGAACAAGCAACATTTGTATTGTCTCCTGAACTATTGAGAGACAGAAGTTGCTTCAATGGATGAACTCTAGCTAAAGGACTTTCCTTCAAGCTAGAAATACTCTCATTGGGTTAGTCTTTGAAGAACCAACCAATGGTGCTTCTTTGGTGTGACCGCCTGGGACAATCTCAAAACCAACAATACTGCAAGATATTTGATTATAGTTGCTATTCTAGACTTTCTCTTCCTCTCTTTTATTGTGCATGGATAAATGCAATATATTCTACACACAAAAAATAATTTTATCAGATAATAGAGTGATGGTTAACAATTGTTTCTATTATTTATAAGATGGTCACTAGAGATGTTTTGTTCCCTTTGCTTTCAATGGACATTCAAGAACTCACAAAATCCCACTGAATCCATGGTTTCCAAAGGTTTTATGCCATCTAATTTTACCTCACTTGAAGTACCTTTCTAGCTAAAGCCCTATTGACTTGACTACCCATATATTTGGCACACTTTCACACTGTTACATCTTCATGGTACCACCCAGGCCTTTGCTGCCATTCCAAATGTCTCAGTTGGTCATTGTTGTGCCATTGTTTCTTTGTGAGATAGAAGAGTAAAGTTCACACCATGTAAAACAAGGCACAAGAAATCAGATTACTTAATTGCTAATTGTCTCATCTTCAATCAGGCTGGAGAAATCTAGTCTTCTTGAGACTATACCATTATTTTTATCTAAGATATGGCTCTCCTCTTCTAAGTCATGCCCAGTCTACCCAATTTCTGGTCTGCCTTTCAAATATCACTGACAGAATTACAAGAAGCATCATTCTCTACCCTTAGCTGGAAATGAAAGCTATTACTTGTCTCTGTCCCGTTATACCTTCCTGTGATTAACATACCATTATATATTTTTCCCTCCAGGGAGAAGTAGAAATATACAGATAATACATGTAACAAGAGATCACATCCATCACCATTGCAACTTAAACTTTACAAGAAAATGCCATGTTAGAACATAGTAGGCTCATGGGTAAGCACCTTGTTGTAAATCTTGTCTTTTATTAGTCTTGTTTATTGGGAAAATTGTTTGTGTTCTGCAATTTGCTATAAAGATATTGCTGATCGGGCCCAAAGTTTCATACTAGAAATCAAGTTGAAAAGTTTAATTCTGATAGATGGTAAAGCAATGAAGGTTTAGACCCAATTACTCCATTGATGTTGGCTTTGGAATCAGAAGACCTGCATATGAGTCTTAGCATTGCTACTTATTGGCTGTTTAATTTTCTGAGCTCCAATTTCCTTATATTTATAAAAGAACAAATATTCTCCCTATATCCTCACAGGTTGCTGCAGAGATCAAATGAGAAAATGAACAAGAAATCCCTTTGTAATTATGAAGCACTATACACATATCAATTATTATTTAGGGTTAGAGACTGGGATTAGACCTATGATTTGTATACGGAAACTCAATTCAGATCAGCACTTCTTCTACACCTTCCAGTTCTAGACTTGCCTACAGCTCTGAGAAGTTCAAATGATTGGCCTAGGATCACACAGCCAGAAGGTGTTAGAGTAGAAACTCACATTTAGGTTTTCTTGGCTCCAAGATCAGCTCTCTATCCATTCTTCCACACCTTCTACTATTATTTCATCATTACTATATGCTAAATACTTATGAGAGTCTTTTAGCCAAAAATAATTTTGGCTGAAATGTTATTTTAAACAAAAAATACTAAGAATAAAAATAACTTACCTATATGGAGCATTTGTCCAGTTGTCATACTTGAGATACTTGTACTGATGTTGGATGACCTTAGAACATGTTTCTTGTTCCCTTTGGGCAAATTTACTTTCATATCTGGATTTCTTGGTTCTGAAGATTAAAATATAATTTTTACTAGAAATTATGTTCAAGAATTGTTCTAACTTGGAATTTTTATTCCTACTTACTTGCTAGAGAACAGTCCTTACTCATTCTGAACACTTACCAAAAACTCACCCATTAGTTAATGGTACCACACATAATTGGCATGATACAGCATACATGATGCTGACTCTGGCACCAGACAACTGTAAATGTTCTGAATATTCTTCCCAGGAGTGTTCAGGATTTCCTTTATTTCCCCTTTGTATCCTAAGGATAGTGCCTTATACATATTGGGCATTTCATTTCAAGCAAATTCAGCAAGTGTTTTATTATGTGTCTATTATATATAAGGCACCACTCCATGTGCTAAGAATTCAGAAGCAAAAGTGAAATAACCTCTAACTCAAGTGGCTTAAATATTTATCAAAGTAAGTGGGGTAGAGAGTGGTTGTAGCAGAGAACTGTTACCAATGAATGTGCATCTCATAACTCAATCCATGGCTAAATGTGAAAGCCCCTGCAATGGATAATACCATCTTGTTCTATACTGTGACAGTATTGCATGGTGTGTAGAGTGCCAGACTTGGAAGGAGGATTCTTTGAGTTCAAAATTTGTCTTAGATACTCATCAACTGTGAGACCAGAGGCAAGTCATTTAGTCTCTTAATCTCTTCCTCATCTATAAAATGCAAGAATAATACTATTAGTACCTACCTTAAAGGCTTGTTTAGAGGATTAAAAGTATTCATATTTGTAAAGTACACCTTATACTTTAAACTACTATTTAAATGTCAACACCAGCTGTTATTATTATTGGTGATGTGTAGAATGAGGGAATGGAGAATATTTGGTATCTCAGCCCATATACCCATTTCTCTCAAGTAGAGTGAAGAATCATAAGCATTTACAAAGAATCTTGGTCTATCCATTAGCTCTACTGAAATTATCAGAGTGATACAGATGTAGAGAAAGCAAAAATGTTTTAAGAGAAAAGAGACCCTTTTATGAAGATGGGTATATAAGAGAAAGTAGTAGAATGCAGATCTAAAAGAACAAAATCATGGGTAGGAAAGGCTTTGTATGCCCCTTCTCATATTCCCTTTTGACAACATATTGCCTTAATGATATACCTGCCTTTATTCTCCTACCTCAATCACCTAGTTAGCTTGTGATTTGCCCCCTGATTTCTGTACTATGGAGCTCTTCTCAGGCTTGTTCCATCTCCTTCCCCAAGCCAGCTCTGTTCTATGATCTCAACATTTCTTCTCTCTTCTTCTTGTCACAAGTTGCCTGACTCTGGGTATTTCTAAAATTAGCTAGCTGTCGTGAATGAAAGCAATTTAATCTAGTAATTCACACTCCATCCTATTCAACTCATTAGACGATATTTAAAACCATCTTAATCACTCATTCAAAAAGTGACTTATCCTGGCATTTTCTCCTGTTTCTGTTTCTTTATGTGTAAAATATAGATAATAACTCTGACATGAACATTAAGAGGTCTGAAGTCTTAATCATGAAGTATTTATTTAGCATCTACTTTATGCTAAATGTTCTGGAGCTACAAGAGGAATTTCAAATGCTGGCTCTCATCCATTCCTGGAATGCTCTGCCTTTTGCCCTTCTGCTTCCTGGCTTCCTTGAAGACTTAGCTCAAAGCCCATCTTCTGCAGGACTCCTTTCTTAGGCATAACAGATGCTAATACCTTTTCTTTTTTATTTTTTTTTTAATTTAGAAATTTTATTTAATTAACGTAGAATATTTTCCCATGGTTACAAGATTCATGTTCTTTCCCTTCTCTCCCCCTACCCCTCCTCCCATAGCTGATGTGCAATTCCACTGGGTTTTACATGTGTCATTGATCAAGACCTATTTTCATATTGTTGATATTTGCACTAGGGTAATCCCTTAGAATCTACATCCCCAATCATATCCCCATCGACCCATGTGATCAAGCAGTTGTTTTTCTTCTGTGTTTCTATTCCTACAGTTCTTCCTCTGGATGTGGATAGTGTTCTTTCTCTTAAGTCCCTCCGAGGTGTCCTGGATCATTGCATTGCTGCTAGTAGAGAAGTCCATTACATTCAATTGTATCACAGTGTAAAATTTTCTCTTTTAATGGTTACCTTTAATCTACTCTTGTGGTCTCTGTGTCTCTCTTTCCCTTAAAAGTCAGAACTTATCTCCCTTCTCTGTATCCCTAGCACTTAGTATAGTGCCTAATACATAGTATGAGCTTAATAAATGTTGATTGATTGATTAATAAGTACTTCTTGACTACTGACTGAAGAACGGATGGTCTCTGACCTCATGGAGGTGATAATCTAATTGGGATGATGATACTAGTGGACAATAATAATAAAACCAACTATTATTATTATAGCTAACATCTTTGTAGTTCTTTAAGGTTTGAAAAATGTTTTACACATATATTATTTCAGGGAGCAATAATTAGATAATGTTAAAATATAAGTTCCTTGAGAGATTAGGGATCAGAGAGGTCAAGAAAATTTTCATAGAAGAAATAAGAATCAATCTAGAACTTGAAGACAGTCAGAGAATGGGAAATATAGTCTAGGTTAGGAAACACTATGATCTGAGATACATGTATATTAGAATAAAAAGGACTAAATAGAATGGAATATCTATTGTGGAAAGTAATGGCAAATGAAACAGGAGAGACAGGATAGATCCAAGTTTGTAAAGGCTGAGAAACTCAGGCAGAGAACTTTTAGACTTAATTCAGTAAGCAAGAAGTAGGAGAGTGACATGCTAAAAGCAATAATTTGTGAGTTAGTAAAATGTACATAGGAAATGTTACTCAGACATTGCAAAAGAGATAGATAGATTATTTGGCAAGGACTACAATAATAAAATGCCTTTCAATTCTCACTCCCTAACTTCTGGATAAAAACTGGAATACAATTCCCCCTTATATTAAAAAAAATTATAAATATCACACAAGTATGAAAACAATGAAAATTATATACTTACCAAACAAGTGAAGAACAGATGCTGCCATTGCTTTTCCGAGAGCATTGGTAGCCGTGCACACATATGTTCCTTCATTTTCAAGTGAAACATTCTTCAACAATAGGGACCCATTGAAAAGTAAGAAAGCATTATCATTCAGAGATCCTCCCCTTTTAAACCAAGTAATATGGGGCTGAGGAATACCTTCAAAAGAAAAATAAACAAGCCAAAAATGTCTCTTTTAATATCAATCATAATGTGCCAAATCATTCAATCTTTATCACTTTATACAATGAGAACAAAAAAATCTATCCAGAGCTGAGCACAATGGATAATAAATAAAGTAATAAAACCAGACAGGAATAATTTATCCTGGCTATCTCATTTTATAGGCAAGGAAAGTCAGGCCCAGGTAAAGAGACTTATTCAAGGACACACGGGCTGTGAGTGGTAGGTACTTAAGAAATACTTATTGATTAGCTGATTCCAGAATTTATGAGCTTGTGTTTTCCATTTCTCCTTATGTCCAAGCAATCTGACCTTTGGCTCATCCTCCCAGCTTTTCAGCTTCTTTGTCAGGTGGTTGTGTTCCCATGCAATTCAATTTGCAAGTCAGTCCATTTATTGTTTCTCATCCTTGACACATGGTCTGACCAAAGCCACTCAATGCCTCTGGTTCATCTGCCACCCAGTGGACTTATTTTATTTTTTTTTTAGGGCTCTACCTTTGTGTCATGTGAATATACAAGAAGAGGAGGAAGCTAGGTAGCTCAGTGGATTGAGAGCCAGGCCCAGAGACAGGAGGTCCTGGGTTCAAATCTGACCTCAGACACTTCTGTGAACTTTAGATTACTCCACCCTACTTAGTCTAACAAATACAGGAATGTCTACACCCATACTTAAGGATTAAGTATTTAGGAGGATGGCCTATGACCGACATGTGCTAGCAAATGACAAATTAGAAACAATTGACAGACCCCTGGGCTGTCCTAAACCAAGCTTAAGCTATCATTGGTACATATGAGATGCAGGAAAGTGATGTAAAAATGTCTATATATTTCACGTCACTTCCTCTCTCTGGCCTTTTTTGGAAGAGAGGTGGCTCTGGTGACAGCTTGCTGAGCGTTTCAGCATCTTGGCGTGGCTGCAGCTATTGTTTGGTTTTGGCGGTGAGTTTTCCTTGATATACTATACTATACTGGGAGAAGCTTAGTAGCCTAGTTCAGGTGAGGCATCTGCACTGAGCTCTCTCAGAATTTAGGCTGATTCTTTTCTCCTTTACCTTCCAAACACTATCCTCTTAGAAAAGTCTCTATCTTCTCCAAAGATCTTATGGTGGCGGTCTTTGAACTCCCTCTGGCACAGGCCAGGTGGGAGAAATCCTATACCCTCTTCTCTCTCTTCTCCTTAACTCTTTCCCTCTATATTAATTAAAATCACCATAAATTTCCAAACTGACTTGGGTATTTTATTTGGGATTTTCTCTGGTGACCAAACTAATTTAGATTAGGTCACAACCCTAAAATTATTCTTACATTTCCCAGCTGTGTGACCCTGGGCAAGTTCACTTAACCCCCATTGTCTAGCCCTTACCACTCTTCTGCCTTGAAGCCAATACACAGTATTGATTCTAAGATGGAAGACAAGGGTTTAAAAAATGTACAAGAAGATTCTATACTGAATAACCATCAGTTTTTACTAATTGCTCTTTATTAAGACCAACATTTTGATATGCAGATGATTATAGGAAGTACTATAGGTTTGGAAATTTCAGTATGATCTTCCTGGGTGCTTCATGATTGGCAAACATTGAGGGAATGGGAACAAAATGAACATAGGTCATCTTGCATTTTCTGATTCCTTCTTAGTTCATTCTATTATCTTACTGAAGGTGATGATTGAGGTAACTATTTCAATCTTTCTTGGAATATTATGGCTAAAAGTCTAAAGACATTTAAGGATTAACTATTGGCAGAGGAGATCTCTTTTTGCTCTAAGAGTCTGTTTAGAACTAGTATGTTAAATTAATAATTAAAATAGGGGTCAGTGAAACTACCATCCTTGTCAGCCACCTCTTTTTTTTCTATGGGCTATGATATGAGAGACTGAATTTGGTGTTTGGACTGTAGTTTGTCAACCCCCAGGTTAGAAAAATGAAAAAAAGAATAATGATTTTCATGGCTTAGTCAATAAAACATATATATGTCTACACATACATAGGTAGCTTTTATTGTACTGAATGATTGCCAACTTCTAATGCTTAAGTTGTGTGGTAGAAACAATTCAAAACATTTTTTTTCACATGAAAGATGTGAATCCCACAAATTATCTGGAAACCCCTAGATGATAGCTTGTACTTCAGAACTCAAATCCAATTAACTATTAATTAAAGGGGGAGGAATGTGGGGCAATTTAAAAACAGAACTATACTAAGAGCCTGGAGAAGGATTCTAGTACTCACTCTATCACTGGCTAATTATCCATTCATATCACTTTACCTCTCTGGGTCTCTGAAAAAAAAGCTAATTGTATTAGCTTTGTCTTCATTTCATACTCTAAATGTAAAGGGCTGGACTAAATGATACTTTGAGATCTTTTCTAGCACACGTATACATATGTGCATGTGTAGACATTTTTTTCTGAGCTATCTTCTCCCATTGTCTAGCAGTATCTACTGAGAAATTACTAACTACTTCCCTGAATATCTAAAACATGAAATTAAGAATATAAATCTAATGGAAAGGAACAATGATATATGCCAATGACAAATTTATGTGTCTGAGGTTTAAACTGTCATATTCTTCCCATAGCAAAATGATAGCATTTTAGCAAAAGGTTCTTCATTTATTCAGATATATGATCAGATGGACTATTTGTGAAAAAAGAATTTGTCAAACAGGCAAAAAATAACACATTCATTTAAACATAAAAGTGGGATCTATATTTTGTTAACCAATTTAATGAATCAGTTATCTTATTGATATGACCACTTATGATAGGGGTGTAGACTGAAACTCAACCAAGATTTTTTTTTTTATCCTGAGAAAGTTCTGACTGTGCCCTTCCAATATACTACTGACTTTGAAAACCCAGAAAAGGGCTTTTTAACATTTAGTGGGCACCATTTTGGCACTGACAGTGTCAATCTGTTATTCCTTAATCCTAATTTAATTGTCCAGTAATTTATTCATATAAATTATAGCTATAAGAATTTTTATCTCATTTATTTAGCACTGTAAGTTTACAAAACATTTTTCTCATAACAATCCTGAGGAGAAGGTAATAAAAGTATTATTATCCTTTTACAAATGAAGAAATGGCATCTCAGGGTAATAAGCAACTTGTCCAAGGTCACTAAGCTAATAATTTGATAGAGGTGGAATTTTAATCCATATTTTTTGTCCAGTTCCAATACTCTTGCATTATAAGAGGTGGAGGATAGTTTAAAGATCATTAATTCAATGTCCCAAACAATAGGGTCAAACTCTCCATAACATTCCCTAGATTATGGTTTTCCCCAATTGTCCATTTAAATTTGTGACGCTCTACCAGAATTACAATATAGATTTTAATTTGAAATCTTACATTTCATAGAGATTATTTACAAAGATTTTTAAGGTTTACAAAATATCTTCCAAAAATCTGTGTAGTATATTATTATTTCCAAATTGAAGATATGGAAATTAAGGATTAGAGAGTCATTCAGATAGTAATTGTAGAGAAGGAATGGGTGGGAGGAAGGAGGAGGATGAAGAATGAGATATAGACTTTTGGGTATGACTGATGTAAGAATTTGTTTCTCTTAGATAAGTATATTTATTATAATTAATTGCATATACACAACAAATCATAGGTATTACATGATTATGTTAACATGTTATATTGCCATATTTTTAAAAAATAAAAATAAATAGTAACTTTAAAAAAAGAACCAAAACAAATCAAACAATCATTTAAGAGCTTACTATGAGACAGGCACCTTATAAGAGTTGGATATACAAAGAAAGGCAAAATATAGTCCCTGCTGTCAGGAAGCTCACTATCATAAGGAACACTTGGTCTCTTTAACTAGATTCCTTTTCAACTCTTCTTTTGTTTTTATTTTTTCCTGTTAAAAGAAAGAAGGGCAGGAGACAGACTACTGGATCTAGAGTCTGAAAACCTATGCCCAAATCCTGGATCTTCCACTTACCATAACCTGTGCCACCATGGGCAAATCACTTAACATCTCTGGGCATCTATTTCTTCATCTGTAAAAAGAAGGGGAACCAGTTGGCTAGATGATCTCTATAACCCTTTCCAGGTCAAACTCTATGGTCCTATTACTTTTAAATTGGAAAGGAGAAAAGCAAAAATGGTCTAAGAGTAACTGAAATCCCAAATAATTGTTGAGACAGCAAGAAATCTTCTAGTTTCTCTTGATGGGTTCAAACTCCATGATCTAAACAAACTATCTCTATGACACTGAAGAACTGGCAGATATGATTGCTGAATTACTATCTATGACTTCTGAAAGATTTTGGAGAATAGTAGAAGTATCTAGGACTGGGCAAGGGCAATTAACACAATTTTCATAAAAGGGAACAGAATTTGCACTATTATTGTGCTATATCTCAATTAGTTTGTTCATTTCTAGGACTCCTATAAACTAGTATGATCTGCATTCTTGGAGATGACCTGAGGTCTTCATTATGGCCATAGGGATATTTATTTATATCTCTTTGTACATAAAATTACAGTGATCTCTGTTACACTGAAAGCTGCTTTTATTCCAATTCTCTTGCAATCAAGTCAAGGCATCTTGATTTATTTATTAAGCACTTCTAATATGACAGGCTCTGCTCTAAGGGGTAGGGATACAAAGAAAGGGAAAAGATAGTCCTTATTCCCAAGGAGCTCACAGTCTATTGGTGGAGACAACATGCAAATATCAATGGACAAACAAGCTTTATGCAGGATAAATTGAAATCAACAGAAGAAAGGACTAGTGTTAAGGGGGATTGGGAAAGGCTTTTTGTAGAAGGTGAGATTTTAGCTGGGACTTGAAGAAAACTAAGGCAACTAGGAGGCAGAGGAGAGGAGGGAGAGAATACCAGACCTCAAGACAGCCATGAAAATATCCAGAACTGGGAGATGGAGAGTCTCAGAAAAGTAGAGTTTTTAGTGGATAAAATGATACCTGATTGAGACATATAGTAGAAAAAAACAAACAGTGGTGTATTAAAATTTGTTATGAACAGTAAAGTTTTACTAGTTTTGTTTTTATAACAGAATGGCACTGAACTAGCAATAGCTAGGGACAGCAGTATTGTTGTAGTTTTCTAATCCTATTTCTTAAATTTTTTAAAACCTTACTTCTATTTTAGAATTAACACTAAGTTTGGGTTCCAAGGCAGAAGGGTGGTAAAGGCTAGGCAATTGGAGTTAAATGACTTGTCCAGGGTCAAATGGCTAGGAGGTATCTGAGACTGCATTTAAATCCAGGTCCTTCTAACACCAGGCCTGGAACTCTATCCATAGTGCTACCTAGTGGCCCCTATTCCTTAATTTGATTGATATATTTTTTTATCATGTCTACTATGTACAAAGTATTGAGAGACAAAAAAAAAAGACAAAAAAGAGGCATTGTTATGCCTCTACCCTCAAAAAACTTAGAAGTTGCCCTTGGATTTAAAAGCAGAGAACTAGAGGCACCTGATGGTTTCAACCTTTCCCATCATACTACTATTTAGAAGCAAATTTCTAAAGGATAGGACATCCCCTCATTCATTCTTTTTCCCATTTGGAGTCTAAGTTGGATAATCTCTTTCACCTTGTGCTTTCTATGGAGTGTAACATCTCAAAAATAGTTCTGGATTTGTCTCTATTTTCTCTGTTCTTAAAGTATCACTGGTTCCCTGAGATATTGGAGGCAAAGGCAGAAGGAGTAAGGTAATAAGAGTGGAATGTGTCATTCTTGTTAGGGAAGATCTCACCTTCTAAAGACCCTGAGGAAGTGAGATGCTGAAGAATTAAGATTTTGACACAAAATAGTGGTAGGGGGAACCTTCTGTGCATTTCTTTTTTTTTTAAGCATAAATATTTATTTTTACTTTTTTTACATATAATATAAAATATAACATAATAATGTAACACATGGGATTTGTTATAAATGTGTAATAAATTTTAATAAATAATGATAATCTGAATTATGTCTGAGTAATATCTAATAGCATTATGGACCAAGCCAATGACTTGGCAGATCTCACTAACAATGTTTAGTGAGCAAATAGTTCAATTGTATGAAACTGCCCACAAATGTTTAATAGGAACTCTGATATTACTGTGATATGTTATTTATTTCAACTCCTTAAATACCATATGAAATTTATCTGTAGGCTCATTCCCAATGAATGAGGAGAAGGCAGTATAGTGGAAAGAGCACTTGATCTAGAATCCAAAGACATGGATCTAAATTCTTGAAAGAAAAGTACAAGTATTATCCCCATTAAGCATTTGGGAAAATTGATATTCAAAGAGGTTATCACTTGCCCAAGGTCATGAAGTTAATGGTTCTTTCCATACAGGATGTTAGATTAAAAAAAAAAATCATTGAAAGTGTTGACCTTTCCTGAGTTTTCTTTCAAGCTTTTGATATTTATATAAACACCACCAAAAAAAAACAACCCAAAACAAAAAGAGAAAGTAAATAATGAGAGGGATTGGACTCAAGGATGTCTATGACCATTTTCTCCCCTTAAAGTGCAATTGGAACGAGCACTTCCTGTCATTTTCTAGACAACCTACTTATAAACACTCACTTTTCTTTCCCTTAGAAATTCTAGGGCAGATCTCTAAAAGCCTCACTTATCCTTAAGTGCCCACTTGAGTTAAGTCTTCTAAGTACTTGGCTTCCCAAGAGATTAAACAGCAAGTATCTGGGGCTTTGGGCTTGCTGATTCAACAAAGGATAATCACAGTAAATTATAGGAAAGGTCCTGGAGGACTCAATACCCATTTCAGTTCAATCTTCAGAACAATCCAAAGACTCAGAAATTTGTTCACTAAAACTTCACTTTTCAGAGGTCTCTTTTTTCATTCAATTAGCTGGTTAAGAGAATCAAATTACTATTTCCCAAGGGTATTTCACAAACAAGAACTGTATTGTACCCAGTAATTATAATGATCATACTGTCATGTTCACTAATTGCCTTATTTGTACTTGTCTCTTCAATCAGATCATAAAGAACTTGCCTTATAGTAAAGGGACAATGAAGTGACTGTTGGGAGAGAAGGATTTTGGTCTTGTCTCAGCTACTTACTATAGGGCTTGGGAAAACCATTGTATCTTGTGTGAGTCTACAGCTCAACACCTTTAAGATGGCGGAGCTGAATATGATGTTCTCTAAGATCTTTTCCAGCTCTCATACTACCTATGGTCTAATGCCACCCTAGAAATACAGCTTCTACTCCTTGGACCCTGGACTCTTATCAGTGAGTATTCACTTTATTTTGTCTGAGCCTAGGCACACAGGGCTATGACCTCTAAAGATCTTCATGCCTCTCCACTCCAGGATAAATGGAACAAAGAACACCTGCAGACATGGGAGTACAAAACACTGATTCATGACAGAGGCACAGACTCCAGAAGTTTGGCTCAAAATTACTGTTGGGGCAATCAGAGACTAGGAGATTAGGGAAAAGAAAATGGGAGAAGATTTCATTCCAACCTACCATAGACTAGCCCATTATATAAACAAGTTCTTGCTAATTAGATTGTAAGTTCTGTTATTTCAAAGCACTAGCATTTAGGACAGTGCCTGGTATATAGGAGGCCCTTAATAAATGCCTGTTGGTTGAACTGACTATTGTTAAAGGTTTGGAAATGATCAGAGCCCTCCAAATTTGTGGCTTTCTAAATTCAGAATCCTAGGAAAAAGGCCAGGTCATCTATCTTAGTTATGGCTCTGACAATTATATAGGGAGTCTAAAGTTCACATAGGTTATGTTCAAAAATTTTATTGTTAGTTGTTTAGAACCCAGAACACATATTCCCAGAGAAATAATGTTACTTGTGGTTAGACTTCCAAGTAAAGTTGAAAAAGCCTGTTTTCAGCATAAAGGGTATTATTAAGTCCTGAGTATGACAGTGGATAGATGGGAAAATGTATTCAGTGGTACTCTGGGACTGAAGTTTCTCCTAGAGTTTCCACATTCCAGATAATATAGGTAGGAAATGTGTAGCTCCTAGCTCCTGGAAGTGATATCTGTAGCCTGGAGGGAAAGAAGATTTCAGACAAACTACCAAAGGGCAATGCAGAGGTCTATCATAGATGTGTGAGTAGGCAGCAAGATGCTACCAACAAGGAGTGATGAAGAAGTGGTGTGAAGGATGCCATTAATGAAATAAATGAGTGAAATGAAAGATGGTCACAAAAAAAGCAAAAGTGACCAATGCACTTCATTTACTATAAGACCTAGTTAATGACATCATACATCTACTTGCATTTGTAGCCATACCCTAGGGGTCCTAGACTCAGGACTAAGCCACTGAGATAAACTAGAAGATACAGGGATTGTTTCACTCTTTGGACTTGTATTCTCAGCATCTAGCAGAGTCCATGACACATAGCAGGCACTTAAATACTCAAAAATTGACTGATCTATATATTGAACTCCTGAAAGAAAAACTGGGTTGGTTATATATCTGCTAAAACTTCCAGATAAATGCCAATATGGATGGAAAGAAAGTGACTTCAAGACATATCAGCTGGATGCTATAGAGATATATGGGCAGAATTCTATGCATTCAAATGATCAGAAAATATAAAAGAAATTCAATCTGAATTTTTTCTCCCAAAGCTCACAGTTTGTTTGGTTTACTGAAAGCAACTGAAAATATAAATGTTTGCTCCATGTTTAAACAACCACAAAATGTCAAAAATAGTTTAAATTTATTTATCTGACCTTAAAAGGTAGGCTATTTTTCCAGGCTTACAGCAGTTTTGAAATATCCAGTGTTCCATTTCCACAATCCTAAAGTAGTTTTTGGACAGCAAATGTTATGGAAAAAAAGTTCAGGGCTGGAGGGGCTGCAAAACATGTGTTTTAAAAAGTCTGCACTATAGGGTGCCTTTAAAATATTCAGTGTTTAAAAACAAATTTCCTCCAACCTTGAAAAGCCCATGAAATATTCCACACTATAAAAATCTTGGCCTACTCACAGGCTGCTCTAAAATACTGGATATTTCATAACAGAGTTTTTCTCCCCTTCAGCTGTGTAGGCTCACAGTTTTCTGAATTTCTCATTCACAACAGTGAAGATTGATACTTTATTGCTTATACCTTCTTTGAATATTTGAAAAATTATGATTTCATAAGAATTGAGGCAACCTTATATTATATGGATGAAATAGAAATATAGTAGCGAGATTCAGAATACTGCTAAAATAGGATTAACCCATCACACTTAAATTAGTGGTTAAATTAGTCTCCTGGGTATTCTTGAAGAATTCCTTTGAGGCCACACGACCAGACAAATGTTGGTCTTTGAAGAATTTCCATGTTTTTAAGAAAATACCCATTTTTGTCAATCCAATGTTATATTTTGAATAAAAATTAATAATCTATGGTCCTTTGCAGATGATGCCAGAATACTTTTCTTTTCAAAAGTCTCTCTTATCTATGTCACTGGACTTTTATAAAGAATAACTCCCTCTCATTATTCTTTATAATTATTTATGGAGTTATTTATGGGGTGGAGGGAGCAGAGCCAAGATGGTAGAGCAGAAGCAGGGAAAGCTCAAACCACTATGAGAATCCTCTGTAACAAATCTTAAAATAATGTCCCCAAATGAATAGTGGAGTGAAAGAACCAATAAAGAGACAGAGTGAAGCAGCTTTCAGGTAGTAAACAACTAGAAAGGTAGGCAGAGAGGATCTGGTTCACTGGGGTCACAGGGGAACACAGCCCACAGGAGTCTATAAAGGAGAACTTGGAAAAGCCAACAACAACTTCCCATCCCACATCTACTGTTCTAGGTCCTGAAACTTGGCCCAAGCTAATTTCCAGACTCTGAGACCCTGCCTAAGTCAACAGATCTAACCGCAATCCTAGCCCCAGCCCAAGACAACAGTAAGTTCTGGAATCCCAGTGCAAGTCAGTCTTCAGGGCAGTCTGTATAAGCCTAGAAGGAGGCCTAGAGCCCCAGCACAAGACAGTTCATAGCTCACTGGACTGTGTAAACCCAAGGTGAAGTTACAAGCCATAGGGCAAGGCAGTCCATAGTGGGCTTGACTTGATCAAGTCCAGGATGATAGCAAAAGCCCATGCCCAAACATGAGGCTAGACTTTGAGCCACAGCACAGTGTAGCTTATAAATGCTCTGAACTCTGCAAGCCATCAGCAGGCCCAGGGGGCGATTGACTCAGCAGTGGGAGATAGCTTTCCGAGCTTCCAGCCCACAGGCCAACATTTCACCTTGGTAGAACTGAAACTTGCAAAAACTCAGAAATAGAGCTAAGGGAAGCATCAAGGAAAAACTGAAGTTTAAGAGAGTGATTTCTCTATCTTGAGAACAGAGCCCACCTTTAATATAAAATTGAAAATCAAGAGAAAGGCTGGGAAAATGAGCAAACATTAAAAAAACCTTACCATAGAAATTGTTTATTGAGACAAAGAAGAACAAGGCACAGACACAGAAGGGGCCAATGAATGCAAAGAAAATACACATAGAGCATAAAAAAATA
The DNA here is from genome assembly GCF_027887165.1 of Monodelphis domestica. NCBI lineage: Eukaryota > Metazoa > Chordata > Mammalia > Didelphimorphia > Didelphidae > Monodelphis > Monodelphis domestica. The sequence goes on along the minus strand of NC_077227.1, from coordinate 119,235,011 downwards.
CAAATTCTTTTCAGGCTCTGGAAGAGCTTAAAAAGGATTTTTAAAATCAGTTAAGGAAGACAGAAGAAAAAATGGGGAATAGAAATGAAAGCAATGCAAGAAGAAAATAATAATAGAATTGGTCAAATAAAAAAGGAGGTTCAAAAGCCTACAGAAGAAAATCATTCCTTAAAAATTAGAATTGGGTAACTAGAAGCTAATGACTTCAAGAGACATCAAGAAACAATAAAACAAAATCAAAAGAAAACATAAAAAATCTCATTGAAAAAACAACTAACATGAACAAGGGATACAGAAAAAAACTAACATAAACAGAAGATACAGGAGAGACAAGAATTATTGGACTACCTGAAAGCCATGGTAAAAAAAAGGCTAGACATCATAATACAAGAAGTTATCAAAGAAAACTGAGCTTATATTCTTGCAAAAGAAGGTAAAATAGAAATTGAAAGAATGCACAAACCACCTCCAGAAATAAGCCCACAAATGACAACTTCTAGGAATACTATAGCTAAATTCAAGAGTCCTCAAGCCAACAAGGAAATGCTGCAAGCAACCAGAAAGAAATAAAAAATTCAAATACTATAGACTTATAGTTAGGATTACAAAGGACTTAGTGACCTCAACATTGAAGGATCACAAAGCCTGGAATATGATATTACAGAAGGCAAAAGATCTAGGTTTAAAACCTAAAATCACCTTCCCAGAAAAACTGAGTATACTGTTTCAGTGGAGAAAATGGTCATTCAATAAAACAGGAGATTTCCAAGAATTCCTCATGAAAAGACCAGATATAAACAGAAAATTTGATGTTTAAACACAAGATCCAAGAGAAACCTAAAAAAGTAAATAAGAAAAAAAAAATTAAGGCCAAGTAAATTAAAAGTAAGTTTGGTCAAACTCAGTAAGGTCAAACTCAATGTATTCATTGGTGGAAAATGATATTTGTAATTCTTAAATATTTTTAACAATATTAGAGAAGTTAGAAAGAGGATACATACAGATAGAGTATGAGAGTAAGCTGATTAGTATGAAGTGATATGCAAAAAAAATCAAGAGGTGGGAAATATGATTGTAGTGAGTGAAAAGGGAAGGAAGAGAAATATTGGGATAAATTTTCTCACCTAAAAGGGTGTAAAAAATTCTTATAGTAGAGAAGAGGATGAGGGTAGTAATGGGCAATGCTTAAACCTCACTCTCACTGTAACTGGCTCAGAGAGAGAATAATAACCATAGTCATTGAGGTATAGAAATAGGAGGGGAAAAAGACAAAGGTGGCGGTGGTAATAGAAGGGAAGGAGAAGCAATGGGTGGTCATTAAAAGCAAAACACATATGAGGAGGGACATAATGAAAGGAAAAAGAGCATAATTAAAAGGAGAATATAAGAGGTAGGGGAATACACAGTTGGTAATTGTAACTGTGTGTAACATGTGAATGTGAAATGGAAACATGAAATGGAAGCAGCAAGCAGAGTGAATTAAAAACCTGAAGCCTAAGATATATTGTTTATAAAAGGTAGTAAAAACGATGAAGTAATATCAATACTAAACATATATGCACCAAATTATATAGCTTCCAAATTCTTAAAGGAGAAATTAAATGAGCTTCAGGAGGAAATAGACAATTAAAACTATACCAGTGGGGGACCTTAACTTCCCCCTTTCATATCTAGAAAAACTAAACCAAAAAGTAGGTGAGAAAAAAGTAAAGAATGTGAATAAAATTTTAGAAAAGTTAGAACTTATTGGTTTCTGGAGAAAATTCAATGGGAATAGAAAGGAATATATACCTTCTTTTCAGCAGTACATGGTGCTTACAGAAAAATTGACCTTATATTAGGGCATAAAAACTTCACAACCAAATGCAGAAAAGCAGAAATAATAAAACGCATCCTTTTTGGATCATAATACAATAAAAATTATAATCAATAATGGTTCATGGAAAGAAAAGTCAGTAATTAATTTGAAACTAAATAATGTAAGGCTAAAAACCGGGGGTGGGTCAAAGAACAAATTATAGAAAACATAATTTCATTAATCAGAATGACAATGAGGAGCTAGCATATCAAAGTTTATGGGATATAGCCAAAGCAGTACTTTGGGGGTAATTTTATATCTCTAAACAATTAGCTCAATAAAATAGAGGAAAAGTAGTTACATGAATTGGACATGAAAAAAAACTAGAAGAAGAACAAATTAAAAATCCCCAATTAAAGACTAAATTGGAAATCCTGAAAATTGAAGGAGAAATAAATAAAAACTGAAAGTAAGAGAACCATTGAGCTAAGAAATAAAAGTAGCAGTTGATTTTATTTAAAAATATAGACAGAGAATTGGTTAATTTGATTTAAAAAAGAAAGAAGAAAATAAAATAATCAGTATCAAAATCAAAAAAGGTAAACTCAATAAAGAGGAAATTAAAGCACTCATTAGGATCTACTTTGCCTAATTATATGCCAATAAACCTGATAATCTAATTGAAATGGATGAATATTTACAAAAATAGAAATTGTCCAGATTAAGAAAAGAGAAAATAGAATACTTAAATAATCCTATCTTAGAAAAGGAAAATGAACAAAATATCAATGAACTCCCTAGGAAAAAATTCCCATGGCCAGATGGATTCACAAGTGAATTCTATCAAACATTTTAAGAATGATTAATCCCTATATTATTATTTAAACTATTTGGGAAAATAGAGATTCTATTATGACACAAATATAGTACTGTTAATCTAAGTCAAGAAAATAAAAAACAGATAAAGAAATCTCATTAGTGAATATAGATGCAAAATTTTTAAATAAAATACTAGCAAGGAGACTATAGCAATATATCACAAGGATTATTCACTATGACCAGGTAAGATTTATACCAGGAAAGCAATTTGTTTAATATTAGAAAAATTATCAGCATGGTATTGACCTTATCAACATCCATACTAAAAGAAATCATGATTATTTCAATGGATGCAGAAAAAACCTTTGACAAAATACAACACTCATTCCTACTAAAAATACTAGGAAGCATAGGAATAAACAGGTCATTCCTTAAAATAAGTATATGCTTAAAACCATCAGCAAGTTAATTTACAATGGGGATAAATTAGAAGCCTTCCCAATAAGATCAGGAATGAATCAAGGTTGTCCATTATCACCACAATTATTTTATGTTGCATTAGAAATTCTGGCTTTAGAAATAAAAAAAAAAATTAAAGGAATTAAAGTAGGCAATGAGGAAATGAAACTATTAATCTTTGCAAATGATATGATGGTAGAGTTAAAGAATTCTAGAGAATCTAAACTAAAAAGAACTAAAAGCTCATTAAAATAATAACTTTAGTAAGGTTTCAGGTTGAATAAAATAAATCCACACAAATCATCAGCATTTCTGCATATTACCAACAAAGTTCAGCAGCAAGAGATAAAAAGAGAAATTCCATTTAAAATAACACTAGACAATAAAAAATAACTGGCATCACACAGGAATTATATGAACACAATAATATAATACTTTTCACACAGGTAAAATTGGTTTAAAAATTGGAAAAATATGGGTATGCTGACCTAATATAATAGAAATTACAATTCTACCTAAATTAATTGGCTTATTCAGTGCTATACCAATCGATCTATCAAATAATCATTTTAAAGAACTAGAAAAAAACAATAGAAAAATCTATCTGGAAGAACCAAGAGTCAAGAATATTGAGGGAATTAATGAAAACAAAAATGTGAAGGAAGGTAGCCTAGCAGTACCAGAACTCAAACTGTATTATAAAGCAATAATACGGGGGTAGACCAATGAAATAGAGTAGATATACAATATACAGGGGCAAATGACCTTAACAACCAAGTGTTTGATAAATACAAAAATCAAGGCTTTTTGAATAAGAACTGTTTAACAAACCTGCTGAGAAAATTGGAAAACAATACAACAAAAAATATGTATACACCAATATCTCACACTAAATATCAAGATAAGATCAAAATGGATATATGATTTAGATATAGTGAGTGATATCATAACTAAATTAGGGGAACATAGCATAGTTTAACTGACAGATCTTTGGAGAAGGGAAGAATTTATGGCCAAACAAGAATTAGAGAGCATTATAATTTTGATTGTATTAAATTAAAAAGCTTTTGTAGAAATAAAACTAATGTAACAAAGATTAGATGGGAAACAATGAACAGAAAAAAAATTTTATGACAAAATTCTCTATTAAAGGCTTAATTTCACAAATCTATAGAGAACTAAGTCAGATTTATAAGAATACAAGTCATTTCCCTATTGACAAATGGTCAAATGGTATATACAAGCAATTTTCAGGTGAAGAAATCAAAGCTTTCAATAATCATATAAAATGCTATAAGTCACTCTAGATTAGAGAAATGCAAATTACAATAAGGCTAAAAACTACCTCATACCTTCCAGATTGGTCAATAAGATAATAAAGGAAACTGATAAATTTTGGAGGGGATGTGGTACAATTGGGACACTAATGCATTGATGGTGGAGTTGTGAACTGCCCCAAACATTCTAGAAGGCAATTTGGAACTATGCCTAAAGGGCTATAAAATCTAATTGCCTCCACTCCTTTCCTCCCTTCTTCTACAGTTGGCAAGCAATTTGATTTGGATCATATAAATACTATTATGCAAAATATATTTTCACAATGATCATTTTTGTAAGAGAATAATCACATAAAACTAAAACCTTAAACAGAAATCCCCCCCAAATGGAAGTAAAAAATCACATGCATTTATCTACATTCAGACTTTGAGGGATAAATCTGTTGGTGCACAGAACCAATTGGTATGGGGAGAGACAAGGTGTGGGGAAATCAATTAGGAAGCCGTAGTGCAGATATGAGATGATATGGACTTGATGACAATGGAAGTAGAAAGGAAAGCAAGAAATAGGAAGGAAAAAAAATTGGGGACTTGGTGAATAACAAGTTGCTTGGAAGAAGGGACAAGGAAACAAAATTGTTCCTGAATGATAAAAATAGGAAAAATCAGGAAAGTTAGTTTTAGAGATAATATTATGAATCTAGATCATATGTGTTAAGAAATCTAGAGTTTTAAAAATCTCTTTTGATTATTTTATTAATTTTAATAGAATTTAAAGAGCAGAGTAAGATTTTATTAAGATTTCAATAATAGATTAAGTAATATCTTTCTAAAATAACAGCTTAAGAATAAACTTTTATTTGGGATGCAATCTGGAGCACCAAAAAACTCAAATCATAAAGTCCTCTCTTTTACATAACATGAACCAATATAGTTCATGGAGAAAAGGGTGGAAAGTAGAAGGAGAAAAGAATAAGGTTTAGGAATTTAACCACATATAATTCTACTTTACCATAAACGTTTTTTCAAGACCACATCGAAAGGGAGAAAATTATGAAACCCAGTAGAGGAAGTTAATAATGAATAGAATCCAATAAGTTTTCAGCAGAATTCATGGGCATATTCCACAGCTTGAAAATCCTGAAATAAATTTGATGATGCAAATATTTTTTAAGATGTCTTTTTTTTGTGTGTGTGTGAATAGCTCAAAGTACTCTAAACCACATTAATTTGTCCAAAATGAAGAGAAACACAGCATCATTTTCTGGTATCTGATCACACCAGACTGGAATCAGAAAATCTGATTTTATTTCTAAATCTACAACTTTATGATTTTATGATGCTATAGAAGATGCTCAAAATCTTTATGCTTCAGTTTCCTCTTATGTAAAATGAGAATAACCACCCTAGAACTCTTATATGACTCACCTGTAAAGATCATCACCTGCTAGTGACAAATGAACATAATGCTCAGTGTCACTATAACTATATAAGTACAACATTCACTAGTGGCGCAGAGGATAGTGAGGCTCAAATTCTGCCTGTGACACTATTGCGACCGAGGTCAAATTGTTTAAACTCTCTTGGCCCCAGTTTCTACATCTCTAAAATGGAGATAATAATACCTGTCATACTTGCCTGATAGAGTTGTTGGGGAAGTTCAAATAAGAATACTGGATGTAAAGAGTTCTGCGAACTTTAAAGTGCTATGTGGTGATTATTATTTTTTTAAACATTATTTTATTTGGTCATTTCCAAACATTATTCATTGGAAACAAAAATCATTTTCTTTTCCTCCCCCCACCCCCCATAGCCGGTGCATGATTCCACTGGGTATCACATGTATTCTTGACTCGAACCCATTTCCGTGTTGTTCTAGAGTGTTCATTTAGAGTCTCTCCTCAGTCATATCCCCTCAACCCCTGTAGTCAAGCAGTTGCTTTTCTTCGGTGTTTTTACTCTCACAGTTTATCCTCTGCTTGTGGATAGTGTTTTTTAGATCCCTGCAGATTGTTCAGGGACATTGCATTGTCCCTAATGGGGAAGTCCATTACCTTCGATTATACCTCAGTGTATCAGTCTCTGTGTATAATGATTTCCTGGTTCTGCTCCTCTCGCTCTGCATCACTTCCTGGAGGTTGTTCCAGACTCCATGGAATTCCTCCACTTTATTATTCCTTTTAGCACAATAGTATTGCATCACCAACATATACCACAATTTGTTCAGCCATTCCCCAATTGAAGGGCATCCCCTTGTTTTCCAATTTTTGGCCACCACAAAGAGTGCAGCTATGAATATTCTTGTACAAGTCTTTTTCCTTATTATCTCTTTGGGGTACAAACCCAGCAGTGCTATAGCTGGATCAAAGGGCAGACAGTCTTTTATCACCCTTTGGGCATAGTTCCCAATTGCCCTCCAGAATGGCTGGATCAATTCACAACTCCACCAGCAATGAATTAATGTCCCTACTTTGCCACATCCCCTCCAGCATTCATTACTTTCCATAGCTGTCATGTTAGCCAATCTGCTAAATATGAGGTGATACTTCAGAGTTGTTTTGATTTGCATCTCTCTGATTATAAGAGATGTAGAGCACTTTTTCATGTGCTTATTAATAGTTTTGATTTCTTTGGCTGAGAACTGCCTGTTCATGTCCCTTGCCCATTTATCAATTGGAGAATGGCTTGATTTTTTGTACAATTGATTTAGTTCTTTGTAAATTTGAGTAATTAAACCTTTGTCAGAGGTTTTTATGAAGATTGTTTCCCAATTTGTTGCTACCCTTCTGATTTTGGTTACATTGGTTTTATTTGTACAAAAACTTTTTAATTTGATGTATTCCAAATTATTTATTTTGCATTTTGGGATGCTTTCTAAGTCTTACCTGGTTTTAAAATCTATCCCTTCCCAAAGATCTGACATGTATACTATGTTCTCTGTTCACCTAATTTTCTTATAGTTTCCTTTTTTTATGTTCAAGTCAATCACCCATTTTGAATTTATCTTGGTGTAGGGTGTGAGGTGTTGATCTAAACCTAATCTTTCCCCCACTGCCCTCCAATTTTCCCAGAAGTTTTTATGAAATAGTGTATTTTTATCCCAAAAGCTGGGTTCTCTGGGTTTGTCGTATACTGTCCTGCTGAGGTTACTTACACCGAGTCTATTCCACTGATCCTCCTTTTGTGTATCTTAGCCAGTACCAAATTGTTTTGATGACCACTGCTTTATAATATAGTCTGAGATCTGGGACTACAAGGCCCCCTTCCTTTGTATTTTTTTTTCATTGTTTCCCTGGATATCCTTGATCCTTTGTTCTTCCAAAAGAACTTTATGTTTTTTTCTAAATCAGTAAAAAAAAAATTTGGAAGTTCAATGGGTATGGCACCAAATAGATAAATGAGTTTGGGTAGGATGGTCATTTTCATTATATTGGCTCGTCCTACCCATGAGCAGTTAATGTTCTTCCAATTGTTCAAGTCTAGTTTTAGTTGTGTGGAAAGTGTTTTGTAGTTGTGTTCATATAGTTCCTGTGCTTATTTCGGGAGATAGATTCCTAAATATTTTATTTTGTCTAAGGTGATTTTGAATGGGATTTCTCTTTCTAGTTCTTGCTGCTGAGCTGTATTGGAAATATATAGAAATGCTGATGACTTATGTGGGTTTATTTTGTATCCTGCAACTTTGCTAAAGTTGTTGATTATTTCAATTAGCTTTTTGGTTGAATCTCTAGGATTCTTTAAGTAGACCATCATGTCAACCGCAAAGAGTGATAACTTGGTCTCCTCCTTGCCTATTTTAATTCCTTCAATTTCTTTTTCTTCTCTAATTGGTACTGCTAGTGTTTCTAGTACAATATCAAATAATAGAGGTGATAATGGGCATCCTTGTTTCACTCCTGATCTTATTGGGAATGCATCTAGTTTATTCCCATTGCAGATGATATTAGTTGATGGTTTTAGATATATACTGTTTATTATTTTTAGGAACGACCCTTCTATTCCTATGCTTTCTAGTGTTTTTAATAGGAATGAGTGTTGTATTTTATCAAAGGCTTTTTCTGCGTCTATTGAAATAATCATGTGATTTCTGTTGGTTTGCTTGTTGATGTGGTCAATTATGTGGATGGTTTTCCTAATATTGAACCAGCCCTGCATCCCTGGTATGAATCCTACTTGATCATGGTGAATGATCCTTCTGATCACTTGCTGGAGTCTTTTTGCTAGTATCCTATTTAAGATTTTTGCATCTATATTCATTTGGGAGATTGGTCTATAATTTTCGTCCTCTGTTTTTGGCCTGACTGGCTTTGGGATCAGAACCATGTTTGTGTCTTAAAAGGAATTTGGAAGAACTCCCTCTTTGCTTATTATGTTGAATAGTATGTATAGTATTGGGGTTAGCTGTTCTTTGAATGTTTGATAGAATTCACTGGTGAATCTATCAGGCCCTGGAGATTTTTTCTTAGAAAGTTCTTTGATGGCCTGTTGGCTTTCTTTTTCTGATATGGGATTATTTAAGAAATCTATTTCTTCTTCTGTTAGTCTAGGCAATTTATATTTTTGTAAATATTCATTTGGTATATTTATTGCAATATAGTTGGGCAAAGTAGTTTTTAATGATTGCCTTAATTTCCTCTTCATTGGAGGTGAGGTCCTCTTTTTCATTCTTGATGCTGTTAATTTGCCTTTCTTCTTTCCTTTTTTTAATTAGATTGACCAGTACTTTGTCTATTTTGTCTTTTTTTTTTCAAAGTACCAGCTTCTAGTCTTGTTTATTAGCTCAATAGTTCTATCACTTTCGATTTTATTAATTTCTCCTTTAATTTTTAGGATCTCTAGTATGGTTTTCTTCTGGGGGTTTTAATTTGTTCGTTTTCAATGAAATTATTAATTGTTTCTATGATTTCTTCTCTAACTAACTGATTTTGGAGTATTATATTATTTAATTTCTAATTAATTTTTGATTTGGCTCTCCACGTACCCGTACTGATCAATATTTTTATTGCCTTATGATCTGAAAAGGTTGCATTTATTATTTCTGCTTTTCTGCATTTGAGTGCTATGTTTCTGTGGCCTAGTGTATGATCTATTTTTGTGAATGTGCCATGTGGTGCTGAGAAGAAGGTGTATTCTTTTTTGTCCCTATTTATTTTTCTCCATATGTCTATTAACTCTAATTTTTCTAAGATTTCATTCACCTCTTTTACCTCTTTCTTATTTATTTTTTGGTTTGATTTATCTAAATTTGATAGTGGTTGTTTCAAGTCTCCCATTAATATGGTTTTACTGTCTATTTCCTCCTTCAATTCTCCTAGTTTCTCCATTAGAAATTTGGATGCTATACCATTTGGTGCATACACGTTGATTAGTGATATTTCCTCATTGTCTATATTCCATTTTAACAGAATATATTTACTTTCCCTAACCCTTTTGATCAGGTCTATTTGTGCTTTGGCTTTGTCAGATATCATGTTTGCAACTTCTGCCTTCTTTCTATCAGTTGAGGCCCAAAAGGTCTTACTCCATCCTTTAATTCTAATCTTGTGAGTATCATCCAACCTCATATGTGTTTCTTGAAGACAATATATGGGAGGGTTTTGGGTTCTAATCCCATCTGGTATTTGTGTGCTTTTTATGGGTGAGTTCATCCCATTCACGTTCAAAGTTATGATTGTCACTTGTGGATTTCCTGGCATTTTGATACCTTTCCCCTAGTTCTGACCTTTCTTCCCTAGCTATATCCTTTTGAACCAGTGATTTACTTTAGGTCAGTCCCCCTAGTCCCCTCCCTTGGTATACTTCCCTTTCTAGCCCCTCCCTTTTTATGCTCCCTTCCCCTCCCCCTTCTCCTTCCCTCCCTTTATATACTCCCTCCCCTCCCCCTCCTTAATTTCCCTTTCTTTCTTACCCTGTTGGATAAGATAGAATTCAGGATCCCACTGGATCTAGATGTTCTTCCCTCTCAGAGTTGATTTCACCGAGAGTAAGGTTTAAGTAATACCACTTCACGCTCTCTTCCTCTCCTTCTCATATGAAAGATCTTCCCCTCCCCTTCCCATGTGTATCTTTGTATGGGAAAGATTATTCTATTTAGTCCCCCCCCCCATTTCTTGAAGTAAGTCTTAGTATTGTCGATGCTTCCCCCCTCCCTTTTCCTTTCTTTGCCCCCCCTTTCACTAAATCTTCTTGATGCCCCAATCTTTCCCTATGCATGATTCTTCTAACTACTCTTATGGTGCATACAATTTTTGAGAGTTACACAATACATTTTCCCCACATATTAATATATATAATTTGATGTAAATGTAGTCCTTATAGAAGAGAGTTTGACTTAAAGAAAAATATAAGATTTATCTCCTTTTCTCTTTCTTTCATGTTTACCTTTTCATGTTTCTCTTGCCTTCTGTGATTGGATATCAAATTTTCCACTAAGTTCTGGTCTTTTCTTAGTAAATGCTTGGAAATCTTCTATTTTGTTGAATACCCATACTTTCCCCTGGAAGTATATAGTCAGTTTTGCTGGGTAGTTGATTCTTCGTTGGAGACCCAGCTCTCTTGCCTTTCTAAATATCGTGTTCCATGCTTTGAGGTCTCTTAGTGTGTTAGCTGCTAAGTCACGTGTGATCCTTATGGGAGCCCCCCTATATATGAAGCTCCTCTTCTTGGCTTCTTGTAGGATTTTCTCCTTTTCTTGGAAGCTCTTGAATTTGGCGATTACATTCCTGGGGCTTGTCTTTTGGGGATTTAGTATAGAGGGTGTTCTATGAACCCTTTATATTTCTATTTTGTCCCCTTGCTCCAGAACATGTGGGCAATTTTCTTCTATAATCTCCTGTAGTATAGCATCTAGATTTTTGTTTATCTCTGGTTTTTCGGGCAGGCCAATAATTCTCACATTGTCTCTTCTTCCTCTGTTTTCCAGGTCTGTAACCTTTTCAGTGAGATATTTTGTGTTTTCTTCTAATTCATTAATTTTTTTGGCTTTGCTTTATTAAATCTTGCTGTTTTGCATGCTCACTGTCTTCTAGTTGCTTAATTCTGGTCGTTAGGGACTGGTTTTGCTTTTCAGCTTTGTCTGCCCTTCTATTAGATGCTTCCACCTCTTTCTCCAATTGTGAAGTCTTATCTATCAGACTGCTGATCTCTTTCTCCCATTTTTCTGTCCAGAAGGTTTTGGGTAAGCTCCAATTTGAGTTCTTCCAGAGCTTGTGGATAATTTCCATTTTGGGAGGCATGTTTTGATTTTGTTTGGGTTTCATCCTCTTTCTATTCTTTTCCTTGGGTACTCCCGCCATAAAAGTTTTCAATACTCACCTTTTTCCCTTTCTTCCTGGAGGCTTGATTTTGGGCCATCTGAGCCATCCCTTTGGTGGTTTTATTCCCCTTTCCTTTTGGGTCTGGGTTCTGGGTGATATGGGTGGATTTTCTGTGAATTTAGGTTGCCTCAGACTAGTTCTTCCCAGCCTCCAAGGTTTCTTTGAGTGTGGGCCCCTGTGCTCAGTGTGGCCACCCCTTTGCTCAGCACAGCCTCTCAGCATGGCCTCCCCTTTGCTGAGTGCAGCCTCTCAGCAAGGCTGCCCTTTTGCTCAGCACAGGATTTTCCCATGAAACCACCCCGAGAGGTTGTTTCCTTGCAGTCTTTAGATCCCAAGGACCCTGGTGTGCCCCCCCAGACAGAGATGCTCCTCACTCACTTGCTGTCCCAGTGAGTGCTCTGATATCTTACTCTGGTTTGTTGGGGGGGGGGTAGTGGCGGCTCAGTTCACGTTTTTGTGCAAGCTTTTCCTCCTCCTTATAGTGTGGAAATGTTCAAGCCCCATATACCTTCATTTCTGTGTAGAGCCCCTCTGTTCTTCCAAAGGTGATTTTTATGCTCTTTTGAGGTAGTCTATTTTGTTCGGTGCTGGGGAGAGGAAGCAATTCCCGTCTAGATTGCAGCCATGTTAACCCAGAAGTCCTGTGGTGATTATTATTAAAGGAATTTTGAAGCAGTTAGATGCAGTGAAGAAAGAGATAGCCAAAGAGACGTGGGTTCAAGTCTCACATGCTGGGATAGGCTTCCAGTGGTCCAGGCAATAGCCTAAGAGGTGTCCATCTACATTCACAGAGGGGATTTTCTTCACTAGGAATTCACTATGCCAGTGAAATCAGTCATAGAACTAGACCAATAAGCAATAATGGTAGCAAGAGAAATCTTTTTTCTTGCCCCACCACACCCAAATCTCTTTTTCATACTTAAAGCAGATGATTAGTCCTCCAAATTTTACTGTGAAGAATTAAGCTCACTGTATGTGAACTCCCTGAAAACCTCAAAGTCTCCTTCATTGTTTTCTTTTTCCCTCCTCTCTCAGGAGTGGTCCTGTCCTTTGCTAAGGCTCACCACTTTACCTGAGTCCTATATTCTCTTTCCTCCTAAATCCTCCTGGAATTAGTCTCCAGCATTCATCTTCTCTCTCATACATCTACAATCTCTCCCTCTCCAGTGGCTCCCTGTTTAGTCACAAACATGCCCAGCTCTCAAGACCAAAAAGCTTTTCCTTTTGACTCTTCTTTAGGACAACAACATTGAGTTCCTGGATGTTCTACCAACAAGACATTGCATGTCTCAGTTCAGGGTATTCTCTCTGGTTGGACTGGCCTTTGTGCCTGAAAAGCTCTCCCTTCTTTACTCAGAGTATTGACCTCCCTGGCTTCAAATTCCAACTAAAATTCCATCTTCTACAGGAAGCATTCTAATTATAACCCCTCCTTATTCTAGTGCCAACTGTGAATCTTAAAATTACTCAGACTCTACTTCAGAAGATTTGATTAAGCTATTCCCTATTTTTAACAGTGGAGGTACTTGATCAGGAATGTATTGAGAACTTTTAAAATTATTCCACCCTACTCAGACAGTGCCTTAAGGGAAGATAAATGATTGAACAATGAAAAGTCCCTAACTCATAGTAAAGCTAGAACCTTAAGCTAGGTCTATTTTTAGATCTAATACAAAAGGGTGCTAAGTACCTATAAAGGTTAAATTAGTACCTAAAAGGTCAAGCAACTTACAAAAGCAAGCTTAGCAAAAGAGGTGTGAAGTACTCAGAGGATTGAATCTAACCAGAGAAGGTGAGAACAAAAGAAGATGAGAACTAAGAATGGGCAGTCCTGGGAAAAAGAGTCTACTGTGATTGGTAGATGTGAAAATTTAGGGGAGGTGACATAAGAGAAAATTTCTTTAAAAGGAGAAGTCAGTTCAGGTAATGGAGTTTGGATTGGAATTTTAGTTGGAGTTCGGAGTTGGAGTTCAGAGTTGAAGTGAGGGGCATTTGAATTGAGTTCACAATTGAACTATTTTATTGTGGCCCCCTAACATGGACAAGGAGTTGGGTCAAGAATTAGACAGATGTAATAGCCTTATTTGCCTTAGAGAAATTGCAAAATTCCTTTAATGACTCCAAATTTCTCCCTGAAACCAAAGTCCTTCTTTTTAATGGCAAAATTCTGCCAGTATTGTTAGATGGCTGTGGTACATTATATGGAACATTAGAGTCTCTGATTAAGTTAAAATGAGCATAACTCAGAGGTCAATGGAGAATCACACAATGATTTGTGTGAGCAAGTAGTAACAGTGCCTACAACATAGCAGGCAATTAACACATGCTTAGTGAATGACAAATGCTGGAGAACATGTTGGGAAATAGGTACTCTAATGCACTGTTGGTGGAGCTGTAAACTGGCCCAAATGTTCTGGAGAACAATTTGAAACTATGTCCAAAGGGCTAAAAAATTGCATACCCTTTGTACCAGTAATATTGCTATAAGATATATATTTCAGAGATCAGAGAAAAAGGAAAAGGACCCATAAATACAAAAAAATTTCCAGCAGCAATTTTGGTGGTGACAAAGAATTAAAAATTGAGGATGCTCATCAATTAGGAATGGTTGTACAAGTTGTGGTATATATTTGTGATGGAATACTATTGTGTTATAAGAAATTGAGTAGGATGGTTTCAGAAAAACCTGGAAGACTTATGAATTGATGAAAAGTAAAATAAGAAAAACTAGGGGAACTTTATAAATAGTAATAGCAATATTATAATAATAATCATCTGTGAAAAGACTTAGCTACTCTGATCAATACAATAATACATGGCAATTCCAAAGGATTAATTATGAAAAATGTTATCTACCTTTAGAGAGAGAAGTGATAAACTCTGAGAGCTGATGGAAACATATTTTTTCTTAATTTATTTTTCTCGCTTTCCCTCTGCCCCTCCCCACCAAAATGGATAATGTACAAATGTTTTTGCATGACTTCATATGTTAATGGGTATTGTATTTCTTGCCTTCTCTATGGGTGGGGAAAGGAGGGAGAGAATTGGGCTGAAAATAAAAATAAATTGAAAAAACCTTTTTTTATAAAAGAATTGACAAATAATATTATTATAGAAATGCATGGAAAGACTTATATGAGCTGAAATAAAATGAAGTAAGCAGAGCAAGGAAAACAACATACACAATGGTCATAACAATGTAAATGGAAAGAATAATAATCACCAAATAATTGAAAATGAATGTTGCAAAATTATAATGACCAAGTTGGTTCCCAAAAAAAGAGATTTAAGCTGACAACTTATTTTGTTCCTTTCCAGATTTGGGAGTCTGCCTGTGTGGAACACTGCAAATAATGTCAGACTTTTTGGATACATAGATTAGTTTTGATGCTTTTTTTAATCTCCATCTAAGAAAATACTTATGGCTCTATGGGAATGAAAAAGGGAATACATGGAGAAATTGGTTGTAAAAGAGTTATAAAAAGATGTTGATAAGAATCTATGAATAATAAAAGCTTATTGACTGACCTTATAAACAATGAAATATGGACAGAGAGAGTAGCAATAATAATGAGAATAATACTAGCTAGCATGTATATGGATAGCACTTTAGGGTTTTCAAAGAGCTTTGCATGCTATCTCATTTTTTCTTTACAATAACCCTAGGAAGCAGGTGTAATTACCATTACCATTTTATGAGTGAGGAAACTAAGGCTGGGAAAGGATAAGTGACTTGCCTGTGGTTGCAGAGTAATACATTTCTAAGGCATGATTTGAACTCAGGTTTTCCTAACTCCAAGTTCAATACTTCATCCAGGGAGCCACTTAATATGCATCCTTAAAGAAATGTTATGAGGGGAAAAAAATATGAATTAATCACATGGTTCAAGTAGGGGACTAGCCAATAGATAGCCCAAATACTCTACCTTTATCATTTCAATGTTGAAAGAAAGAAAAGGAGGCATGTTGAATAGATGCCAGATGATGAATGCACTGGTGAATTGGGACAAGAATCTCACAGGATGGCAGGCATGAATGGGTTTCAATCTGCAGTATTGGAGCAAATATCCACATCGATGAAATAATAGATTGATATGAGTATAGAAAGGGATGAGATTATACTTCCTTCTATGCTGAGTGCTGGTTCCCTATTACCCCCTAGACTCATAAATTAATCCCATTAGAAAATAAAAAATGAAACTTTGCTTTCTTTGTGCCAGGGGACAAATGGTGTATGAAATAAAGATATGAGAGCCAAAGAATAAATCTAAAGAAATTCTATCCAGTAAAATGGGAAGAAGGCCCAAGGAGACAAAGGAAAAACAGAGAGAGATAAGGGAATGTGAAAGCTCAAGCCTAAAGGAGGGAGAATACTTAAAAGCTGAGAGTTTCTTAGGCAGATACCACAGATATGTAAGGAAGATTGAGAAAAATGCCTAAAAACCAAAGGCAGAGGTGACCTTTGAGAGACTACAAAGAGAGTGCTCTTTCCACTCTAAAATTTTCTTCTCTAGTCCAATGGATCAACTAATCAACACAGACCAGTCACATTAAGCTCTTAGTCTACTAAGCACTTTGCTAAGTATACTACCCTCTGTACCACAACTGATGTTCATAAGGACAGACTCCTGCAGGAGAAGTCAGGGCCAAAGTTCAAGGTCACTCCTTGATATTCTTGTGAATCTCTTTCTCATAGGGACCTACAGATTTCCCCAAGAACTATACTAACAGACTATGGGTCTCCCCTCAAAAGTAAACATATTTTTTGGAAAATATTGAAGAAAAAGCTATCCCTTGCCAATAAAACCTGTACTTTCTGAATAACTAACTGGCATTGATCTCTGAGGGGGAGCTAGGTGGTACAATGGCCCATAGTCAGGAAGACCTGAATTTAGATTCCGACACGTACTAGTTGTATAACCCCGGGCAAGTCACTTACCTCGGTTTGCTCAGTTTCCTCATATGTAAAATGATCTGGAGAAGGATGGCAAATCACTCCAACTATCATTGTCAAGAAAACCCTAAATGGAGTCATCATGAGTCAATATGACTGAAACAACTCAATGGCATCAATTTGTCTAAGAAGCACACTGCAGGAACTGTTAGATGACCCCTTTCTTTGTCCAATAAGCACACTTCATCAGACAATGTCTTTTTCTCCCTAGAATGTCCTATCCCTGAACTAGAACTTGGAAACTCTCATATTTGGGACTATTCAAAGGTGCTGCTTAGGAAACAGTCCTTCTCTGGTAAGAAGGTTTTAGTCTGGGATCACCTGCCTAGGGAATTTAAAATATTCCCTCCTGCATGTAGAAGTTGGGGTTCACAAACGCTGCCCATGAAATCTCCATCTGTTGAGTGGAGTAAGTCTACTCTTTGGATTTCCACTCTTAGTCTGTGTTTAAGTACGTGTACCTTTCACTGTTTTTCTTCTCTATGTCATTTTTAACTTACTCCTGGGATATATAACTGCACATAGACACATCTCCTCCACTTCTCTCCCCATTCCTTTTCCCCTCCTTAGAAAGCAGGTCCACACTGTTATCCACTAGTTGCCTAAAGGTCCAAGAGACTGAGAGTAAGAGTTAGTTCTTCAGCTCTAGACTTTCAGCTCAATTTAACAGACCACTGAGGGAGGCTGACTTGTCCTGTAGGAGTCTGTCCTTATGAACATTAATCTGCCAATCATCTTTTGTCTTATCCCCAAGTCACCAGTGGGCACTCCTTGGGTTGCTATTCCTTAGACACATTAAAACAGAGATGAACACCCTATTATTGCTTCAGATTGACTGGGTGAAAGTCATAAAATTGATCAGAAACTCCTCTGATGAATCTTTTTCTTTTTTAACCATTCTGAAATTCTCTGAAGCCAAATCCTTTCTTTCCTATGTTCCCCATCACATTTGATTGCCTTCATTCAAACAGACCAATTTTGATGATGCCAATTTATGAGAGTTTTGAGGGGAGAGAAAGAACCATTGCTGCCTCCTCAAGTGTTTCAAAAATTACAGGTTGCTTCATAAACCACTTTGGTAACTCCATCCTGCACCCCTGCCTTCTTTCGCAATATACTCAAAGTAACCCAAGGCAAATGAACTCCCTGGAGCTGAAACAACAGAATTTTCCCTCTCCTACACTCCTAGTAGGAGCTATTAATGTCTGGAGGAAGCAGTTAGTTTCAAAGAATCATACACTATGGGGAAGCAATGAGTTATCCTAAAAAGAACAATGGGCTGAGTCAGGAGAGGCTGGGGTTTGAGTTCATACACTGAAACTTAGTGGCCACTTAATTTCTTTATCTTCTTAGTTTCTTCATCTGTAGAATGAAGATAGTTGTTGAATCCTATGGTTGTTATGAGAATCAAATGGGGTACTTTATATAAAGTAGATCTCAAACGTTAAAGTGTTAAATGAAGTAATTTTTATTATTACCTTAGAGATGCCTCCCTTTGTTGGGTGTTACAGTACCTGGTAATACAGTAGGCACTTAATAAATGTTTATTTATTTAATAAACTCTCACCTTATGTCTTAGAATCAATACAAAATATCAGTGCCAAGGCAGAAGAGTAGTAAGGTAATGGGGGTTAAGTAACTTACTCAAGACCACATAGCTAGGAATGTCAGAGGCCAGGTTTGAAACTAGGACCTCCCATCTCCAAGGTCTGATGCTCTATCCACTGTGCCACCTAGCTACTCCTCCCTCCCCAGTCTCCTTTTTAAAAAAAAATAATAACATTTTTTAAAATTCTGGTTTAGGACAGTTACCTGGATTTAGACGTAAATGACATGGAATTTCAGAGCTGGAAGGGAATGCAAAGATCAATAATCCTTTTCTCCTTATGATTTTACAAATGGGAAAACTAGGGTAGAGAGTTAAAAAGGTAGTAGAAGTAGGCCTAGAACATAGGTCTTCTGACTCCCAGACCAGAGAATACAGGGACCTGAAGAGAGTACTAATCTATGTCCTCAGATATTATGAGTTCTACATTTTTCCTAGGCTGAAATTTTACAAATTTCTCAATATTAATAGTCTTTTGGGGGCAGCTAGGTGGCTAGTGGTTTGACAGGCAGGTCCTAGGTTCAAATTTGGCCTCCTACACTTCTTAGCTATGTGACCATGGGTAAGTCACTTAACCCCTCTTACCACTATTCTGGCTTGGAACCAATGCACAGTATTGATTCTAATTTGGAAGGTAAGGGCTTTTTAAAAAAGTCTTTGTGGGGTATCTACGTAAGCATAGTGGATAGAGCACTAGGCTAAGAGTCAGGAGACCTTAGGTTCAAATCTGCCCTCAAAAACAGTAACAACATCTGCCCAAGGGGACTTTATGACATCATTATTAACTCCTCACTCTCCCTCCATGTTATCCAATCTGTTGGTAAGGCCCATTAATCAATTTTACCTTTGTGAAAGCTCTCACGTAGGTCTCCTTCTCTCCTTGGGCAGTACCACCACCCTGGTGCAGGGCTCCATTGACTCATTCTGAACTATTGCAAGAGTCTACTGCTTGTCTCCCCCGCCCCAAGTCTCTCTCCATTCCAGTCCATCTTTCCCTCAACTCTCAAAGTGAATTTCCTAAAAAAAACAGACCTATGTCCTTCCTCTTCTCAATAAATTCTAGCAGCTCCCTATCATCTTCAAGACCAAAGGAAAAATCCTCCTTCATAATCCTTCTCTCTGCTCTGTCCCCTTACCCTCACTTTTCTAATCTTCCTCAGACTATAGACAGCATCCTTCCTCATATTCTGGAGTCTAATGACACTGGTTTCCTTGGGGTTTCTCAAACAAAATACTCCGGCTCTCCTCTCTGGGCATTTTCCCTGACTGTCTACCTTATCTGGAATGTTCTCCTTCCTCATTTTTATCTCCTGGTTTAATAACCAGATAAAATCCCTTCTGGAGTAAACCTCTCCTGATTCCCTCCTTAATGCTAGTACCTCCCTGCTGTTGACTGTTTCCAATTTATCCTATGGATAACTTCTTTGTACATAGTTGTTACATGTTGCCTCCTCCTGTTGGACTGTAACACTTTGGGAGTGGGGACTGTGTGACTTTCTACATCCAGCATTTAGCACAGAGTCTGGCACATTCTAGATACTTAATAAATGCTTACAGACTGACTTCTACGTGCAGTCACAGTATCCACTTAAGGAAGAGGAAGTCTAGGGCACAGGCTCAAGAGTGTCATGTCACAGACCTGCACTTTGAGAAGTGGAAGAATCAAATCAGATGAATCCTACAAAACTTCTAGCAAGTGATCTCTTCTTCTGGTGAGCTTTTCTTTCTTACCAGAAGGGGGCAGAGAACACTCATTTTTCTCTTCCACTTTCACAGGATCTTGGATCATAGGAATTAGAGCTAGAAGGGACAGGAGAGTGTGTCTAATCCAACCCCCTCATTTTAGAGATGAGAA
The DNA here is from genome assembly GCF_027887165.1 of Monodelphis domestica. Classification (NCBI taxonomy): domain Eukaryota; kingdom Metazoa; phylum Chordata; class Mammalia; order Didelphimorphia; family Didelphidae; genus Monodelphis; species Monodelphis domestica. Next base: position 119,214,927 of record NC_077227.1, on the reverse strand, counting down.
ACTGAGAGACTAAGAGATAATGGGGTTTGCCTAAGGTTAAATAGTAAATAAATAGCAGAACTGGGACCTAAACCCAGGTCTTTTAATGCCAAATCTAGTACTTTTCCCTCAGCCACAAAAATTTTTAGACTAACAATTGACCAAATCCTACATTTTACTTAACCCTATAACTCTGATCTTGAGATTTAAGAGTACACTGAGTTCAAGGGTCCTATTTATTTTATGTAATAATTTTTAAAAGATTGTTGCAATTGCAGTAAATTTTATTCATGAGCAATTAGAAATGAGGGTTATGGACATTTGTCCTACGGGTTTGAATGGTACTTGTCTACCACATGTGAATATGGGTCTCTCTTGAAGATAAGACCCATAATAATGAGCATAGTATAATAATGAGAAAATATTTTAAGAATTAACTAAAATGAAAATAGGTCTATATTAGTAGCTTCATAGTTGTCATTCAATTTTTTGTCAAAGAGTTATAGTAAAGAGAACTCACTACTTCCGCAGGCAGCCCATTAATCTTTGAGACAGAACTAGTTGTTGTTTTTTTTAAACCCTTACCTTATATATTCTGAGGCAGAAAAAGACCAAGGGTGAGAACAACTGGGGTTAAGTGACTTGCTCAGGGTCACACAGCTATAAAGTGTCCAAGGTGAGATTTGAGTTCAAATAGTTAATATTTAGTTAACATAAATAAACATCCCAATTCTCAAACTCTGTATATATTACTAATTAGGACATTTTATTTTGTAAATTTTAATTTATATTTAAAAATTTAATTTACATAATTATATATATATAATTCATATAAAATTTAAATTTACAATATGAAGCTAAGAATTTTAGAAATATGGAATCATCTCTGTGAGTATGGAAAAACAATCTAGGAAATAAAAGTGTTGAATAGGAAAAAATGTGTTGTATTGATTAATTTTAAACACACAACCACATTTTTGTTTTGATAATATTAAAGTTGCCACAAGTAATATATAGGGAATTTAATTAATAGCCCCAGGTATCATGCAACATAATAAAAATTATGTGGAATGTTATAGGTCATGAATTATATCATTTAAAAGAATATACAGTTTACTCTGGTCAGAATATATCTTGTATATATTGGGTTTTCTTCTCATTCAAGCACTTCAGTTATGTCCAATTCTTCTGATCCTATTTGGGGTTTACATGGCAAAGATACTGGAGTGGTTTACCATTTCCTTCTTCAGCTCATTTTACAGATGAGAAAACTGAGGCAAAAAAAAATGTTACATGACTTACCCAGGGTCACACAGCTAGTTACTGTATGAGGCTAGACTTGAATTTAGGTCTTCCTAATTCCAGGCCCAGCTCTCTATTCATTGAACCAACTAGCTGCCCCTAGAGGGGATGCCATATTTTAGAAAGAGCATTGATTAAGTAGAGAGCATTCCAAAGTGTAGAGCGGGTAGGTAAAGGGAGGGGGGGAGTCAGGCAACCAGGATAGTTATCTTGGAGGTTATATCATGTGAAAATAATTGAAGAAACTTGGGATATTGAGCCTGGAGTCCAGAAGGCTTGCATAAGTACAGAGGGGAATATATGATGATAGTGGTCTTGGTGTCTTTGAAGGGCTGTCATGTGGAAAAGGGATTGAGTTTGTTTTGTTTGGCCTTAGAGGGGTAAAAGTTGCACAGAGGCAAATTAAAAACTGATATGAAGAACATTTTCATTACAATTAATTCTATTCCAGGAGCAGTTAAGTAGCACAGCAAATACAACCAAGCCTGGGGATGAGAAGTCCTGGGTTCAAATATGACTTCAGTGATGTCCTGGCTATATGACCCTGGGCATGGCACTTAACCCCAATTGCCCCAGCCCTTGCCACTCTTCTTCAAATTGATACTACAACAGAAAGCAGGGGTTTAAAAAATAATTTTATTCTAAGGAATGATGGGCCACCTGGGGATGTAGTGGGTTTTCTTTACTATAAGTCTTAACAAAAATTGGATGACAACTTGTTGAGAACATTGTAGAAAGGATCCTTATTCAGACTACAGGCTAGACTAGCTGGCCTCTGAGGCCCCCTCCTCCTCTAAAACTCTGGGATAGTTTATGGTATAATGGAAAGAACACTGGCCTGGGGAGTCAGAAGCACTAGTTTCAAAACCTGGCTTTACTATTTTTAACTATGTGCTCTAGACCAAGTTAATTAGCTACTCTGGGCAGCTAGGCTCTCATCAATAAAATGAGGATAATATACCTGCCTTACTTACCTCAGGGGACTGAAGTCAGTCAGTCAGTCCACTAGCACTTACTAAATAACTACAATGTGCCAGGCACTCTGCTAAGTAAATACTGAGGTTGTTACAAGGAAAAGCAAAAAAACAGAATTTGCTTTCAAGAAGCTCACAGTCCAACGGACCTTATTTGATGATGAATGTGCAGTGCTTCCTAAGTTATAAAGTAATTAAAAATGTAGGGGGCAGCTAGGCTCAGAGATGGGATGTCCTGGGTTCAAATCTGACCTCAGACACTTACTAGCTGTGTGACCCTGGGCAAGTCACTTACCCTCCATTGCCCAGCCCTTCCCACTCTTCTGCCTTGGAACCATTCCTCTGTATTGATTCTAAGATGGAAGGTAAAGGTTTAAAAAAAAAACCCAAAGCTATCACTATTACTTGCCCAATAGGAATTCTGAAGAGCATTCCCTCTTCATGCCACTAGACTGTCAGCATGGTGCACAGATGATCACAAATACAGAATGGTATCTTTGGGAAAGTGATGTCATGTCTCCACTTCAGTGTTTTCATCTTCAAAACAATGAAGGAGGTTGAACTAGGGTGTATCTAAAGTGCCTTCTATCTCTTAACATTCTACATTGGTCAAGTTACTCATTGAACCAATGTGACAAGGAAATCACTTTAAAAGACTGATATATATTAATTTAAGGTCGCCAAGGAATTCAGCTATGTAATTCCTAAATGAAAACTCAAGTCAGCAGTCAACCTTTTATGGAGTTTAATTACAAACAGGAGGAAGAAAGGTATTAGAGAAAGAGAGAGAGGGAGAGAGAAAAGGGGAGAGAAGGGAATAGGGCTTAAATACCCCTTCTGTTTAGGCTGGGCCAAAAGGCCTAAGCCCTTAGATAGCTGAGGCAAAGAAAAGAGATCAATCCCTATCACTCACGTGACCAAAATGGAGAAACAGTCTCAGGGGCCTCCACCTCCAGCTTCCTTCAGAGCAAGCTTCTCAGAGCACCACCTCTCAGCCCAAAACCTCTCCAACCAACCACCCCTAGTCCTCAGAACCCCCCCACCTCTATCTTTAAGGAAACCATCCAAGTTCCCCTCCCCTCAGTTCTCACATCTACCAATCACTGTCCATGTCTTCCCTGTGCCAATGGAGGCTCTAGCTTAACCCAGGACCGCCCAGAGGTCTGTGGCTTTGCACATGTCTGTTGAAGGTCATATTCTCAAATAATTAAATCTTGATCCTTTGCTGCAGCCCTTCCTAAATCCTGTTACCCTGAGTAGGGTGGAGATTGGAATAATTAAATTTTGATCTATGCTGCAGCCCTTTCCATTGTTCAGCAAAAGGTTTCTGTCCTAAAGTAATCTTAGGTAGGGAGGAGAAGGACCCTCCCTACCTAATGTTGGAAATGGGGAAATTTCCAACATTCATAAGTCTAAGAAATTTTAAGGTTTACACCAACAAGGACCACATTTCCCCTTTGAGTTCCAGTTCACCTCAGAAAGGACAACTCCAGCTCTTTATTCACACATGTCAAACTAATGTGATCATTTTGCACAGTGATCTGGAGTTGATTAAATGAAAGACACCTGCCTACACCATTACCCAAAGACTAACAGGTGTGATGTCTAAATGTTCCTCAAAGAAGATTGAGTGATGATGGCACATCCATCACATGGACCTAGGCTGACCTTTACACAGACTATTTAGCAACATAGGTGTGGACAGACAAGACACTTAATCAGTACAAGGAATCACTGAAGCTAGTAAGATGGAATGATCAAAGTTGAAAAGCAGCAACCAAAATTATGAATGAAAAAAGATCAAAAATATTTTATCTCATTGCTTTAAATAACCATAATAATAGTAGCCCATGATTTTACAGCAATGTAAGGTTTACAAAGTGCTTTCCTTATGGCAGCCCTGTGAGACAGAGTACAAATATTATAATATATCCAATTAAGGGCAGAGAACAACATGGTCTGGGTCATAGAGTTAGAAAGATTGGGATGGAGAATTCAACCCAGGTGTCCTGACTTCAGGACTTATCTTTTTCCCACTAAATCTATTACATATACTCCCTAATGGTAATTTCATAGGGGGTAGCTGAGTGGCACAGTGAATAGAGTACCAGGCCCGAAATCAGGAAGACTCATCTTCCTGAGTTCAAATCCAGCCTCAGACACTTACTATTTTTGTGACTTAACATTGTTTTCCTCAGTTCCTTCATCTGCAAAATGAGCTGGAGAGAGAGAGAAAGGGCAAACCATTCCAGTATCTTTGCCAAGAAAATGCCAAATAGAGTCACAAAGAGTTGGACATGACTGAAAATGACTGAATATCAACAAATTTCATACTGTGGCAGGTACAACTACTGATCTGTACCTATAGGAATATTTAGAGGCCACAATAAAGTCCTCTGAATGATAGATCCCTATTACAATTATTACCACATTAGTCACATTCTTTCATCTGCATGTTTATCTCCTTTCCTGTGCCATCTGAAAATGTTAGCATTATTAGACTGCTGAAACTGAAGTCAAGGAGGACCTGATTTCAAATTCTGCCTCAGACTAGCTTTGTGGCCTGGGGCAAGTCACTTCATCACTGGCTGCCTCAGTTTCCCCATCTATAAAACAGGGGAAATCACAACACCTTCCTCAAATGAGTGATGCAAATGGGATATATTTGGAAAGCACTCAGAGCAAACTTGGCACATGGAAGTTTGGGACTTTTTGGCTCCTGTAGAAGGAATGAACTTGTGATTTCAATGGTATAGGGAAAGGCTTAGCTTGGTAAAGAAATACTACCAATGTAGGTTATCCCCTTTTTTGCAACTTATCTTCTTGGACAATTGCCTAGGAGAGGCTGAGTAAGTTGCTTAAGTTCGTATAGACACTTTGTTGAAGGTGGGACTTGAATTCACATTTTACTGGCTTTAAAGCCAGTTCTTTATCCACAAGGTAATGCTATCTCTCAGAAGACTTGGTTCAAATCCTACCTATGATTTTACTACATGAGACCTTGGGTGAACAACTTAACCTTGTTGGCCCTGGGTATTGTATTAGAAATGGATACTGGTGTGCCAATTGGAATAAATAGTCTGGCTGACTAGTTGCAATGGAGATATACTACTACCAGGGGAAACCTCAAAGTGCCTAGTTGTAATAAAGAGAGATATATACTAGGGGAATACTTGAGGGTGTCTATCAATTCCCTAAATGGTTAATATATTAATATTTTGCCTATTCTCCTCCCTCAAATACCACCCGTTTTCCACCCTCTCCCTCCTGCCTTCCTTTCCCCTCCCCCGGTCTTAGTCAGCCACTTTCTAAGTAACTCAGGGGAACTATGAGATTTCAGAGAAATACTCTTCACTCTTCTTTTCTCAAGTAAGGGGGTTTGTTGGGAAAACAGGACAAGGATGGAAGATGAGGTGAGAGGGATAGGGTTGTCCCTAGTCTATAAGGAGGGTTAGGAGGATTTTGGGAAATGTCAGTCCTATCACAACTGTGACACAAGTCTGTCAAGGAGATGGGAGGATAGCTGTTTAATCTTCTTTCTTCTTCCTTCCAACTCAAATCTCAAATATACAATCAGTTCTTCAGGTTCAACTACCACCATCAGCCACACAAAA